>NC_088415.1:57319590-57415433 GCF_034236695.1 Oncorhynchus nerka
GTAACCCTAGATTGTAAACTGTCATGGTCAAAACATATTGATACTGTCAAGTATACTCCCCCTCTGGCCTCTAGGTCACCAGACTGATTATTGCTGATTATTACGCTCACCAGCGCTTATTGACGCTCACCTGGACTCCATCACCTCCTTGATTACCTGCCCCATTTATGTCACACCCTTCGGTTCCCTCCCCCAAGCGTTATTGTTTCTGTTTCATGTCTGTGCACTGTTCGTGTTTATTGTTAAGTTCAAACTATTATCTATTTAGAAAACTAAAATCACATTCCTGTCTTAACACAAATACCTTCATCACTTTTCATATTATCAATGCATCAGATGAAACCTCATACCTTTAATGGCCATACTTTCCAAGTTACAGTATTTCCTCCAAAATATTTTTTATGACCTCACAAAATATTCAACCATATGGCATTAGTTTCCATATCCCCTCCATTATCCACTTTTTGGACGTTTGAGTTTTGGGTGGGCAAAATCTCTGTGTGTGGGAGAAGATCTGGTTATTGTCAGCCATTGCCAAACTGATCTGACCCATTGTGATCCTCACAGGACAGTCATGACCAAAAGGTATGACGTGAGCCCCATGGGGATGGTTTGAACTTCCCCTCTATTGGTGTGGGGGCCTCCGAGTCAGGAGGAAAATGAACCCAATAGCACCCATCCTAGCCAAGTCCTTCCCCATGAGGCAACAAGGCTACCCAACATCTACCCATCACACAACTAAGACACCTCTCAGCTCACTGAGGGGCAGATAGATAGAGACAGATGCTGTGCACGTCTGACATAATGATGATGTCTTGTGAGGGGTTGTGTTCTTACTTCACTGAACAAAAGTGTAAACGCAACATGTAAAGTGTTGGTCCTATGTTCCAAGATCCCAGAAATGTTCCATACGCACAAAAAGCATATTTCTCTCAAATTGGGTGCACAAATTTGATTACACCCCTGTTAGTGAGCATTTCTCCTTTGCCAAGATAATCCATCCACTTGACAGGTATTGTATATCAAGAAACTGATTAAACAGCCTGATCACCACACAGCTGCACCTTCTGCTGGGGAAAATAAAAAGCCACTGTAAAATATGCAGTTGATACACAACACAATCCCACAATGTCTCAAGTTTTGAGGGAGCATGTAATTGGCATACTGACTACAGAAATGTTGACCATAGCTGTTGCCAGATAATTGAATGTTCATTTCTCTACCAGAAGCCACCTCCAACGTCGTTTTAGAGAATTTGGCAGTACGTCCAACCTTCCTCACAACCGCAGACCACGTGTAACCACACCAGCCAATGACCTCCACATCTGGTTTCTTCACCTGCGGGATCGTCTGAGACCAGCCACCCGGACAGCTGATGAAACTGGGTTTGCACAACCAAAGAATTTCTGCACAAACAGTCAGAAACTGTCTCAGGGAAGCTTATGTGTGCTCGTCGTCATCACCAGGGTTTTGACCTGACTACAATTTGGCGTTGTAACAGACTTCAGTGGGCATATGCTCAAGTTTAAGGGCCACGGGCACGATGGAGAAGTGTGCTCTTCACGGTTGAATCCCAGTTTCAACTGTACCGGGAAGATGGCAGACAGCATGAATGGCATCGTGTGGGCAAGCGGTTTGTTGTAGTCAACGTTGTGAACAGAGTGCCCCATGGTGACGGTGGGGTAATGGTAGGGCAGGCATGAGCTACAGACAACAAACACAATTGCATTTTATCGATGGCAATTTGAATGCACTGAGATGCCGTAACGAGATCCTGAGGCACATTGCCATGCCATTCATCAGCCGCCATCATCTCATGTTTCAGAATTATAATGCATGGCCGGCCCCATGTCGCAATCATCTGAACACAATTGCTGGAAGCTGAAAATGTCGCAGTTTTTCCATGACCTGCGTAGTCACCAGACATGTCACCCATTGAGCATGTTTGGGAGGCTCTGGATCGCCGTGTACGACAGCGTGTTCCAGTTCCCGCCAATATCCAGTAACTTCGCATGGGACAACATTTTGAGTGGGACAAAATTCCACAGGCCACAATCAACAGCCTGATCAACTCTATGCAGAGGAGATGTGTTGTGACCAACAGATGGTATCTGTGACCAACAAATGCATATCAGTATTCCCAGTCATGTGAAATCCATAGATTAGGGTAATTAATTTATTTCAATTGACTGATTTCCTTATATGAACTGTAACTCCATTAAATATTTTTAATTGTTGCGTTTATATTTTCGTTCAGTGTATGTATGTGCAACCAGGCAGAGCAGAACACTCAGAACCAAAATAGTAAGTTCTGCTTGACCACATGTATTTATTTTTCAGGGTAGTTACTCTGTTCGTTACTCCGATATAGGACCTATGTCATGCAAATTAGGGCAGAGAAACAATCACGCTGTCAATCGATCCGATTCTAAACCAACATATGTAAAGGAATAAGAGCTATATTTTGTGGTATTCCGTTTCATTTTGACACACACACACAACCCTTCCTAAATCCCACATATCTGTTTGCGGTGACCCACTTGAAGGACATGACTGTAATATGATAATCTGCATAATTGTTCCTGCTGCTGTGTTTGTCTGAAATCTCTCCTTCCAGTCCTCCTTTGAAGTCCTGATGGGAAGAGTATCTGGGGACTTGAAACAAGTCTTTTGGTAACTTTATCAGAGACCTAATGGAAAACAGTTTGAGAGTAATATAGACACACCATACTACACACTGCTTTGAGCCAGGAGTTTGAGTTCCTTGTGGAGTCTACTGAGTATATTTTAGCATCTGTTCAAGCGAGCAATATTGACAGGTTCACGTCATAGGTATGAAACAGGATATATTAAAAATTGTTTGAAGTGTGTGTACAAGCAATTTACGCCGTGTCTGTACAAACAAACTGGGCTGTGTGTGTACACTCAGGTTTAAAACCATTTGGGCTATGAGTATCAGTGTAGGCTGCGCAGAGGAGGAAGGTGAGGACCATCCTCCTCAGTGAATTTCATAAAAATACAAATAGAGAAACAAAAAAAAAAGTTTATATTTTTTGATGAAACTACTAAATATATTCACGTGATCACGTAACTAAATAACTGATTAAATGAAGGTCTGCGGTAGCCTCAACAACACTATCTTGGGTAGCACCATGGTGTAGCCGGAGGACAGTTACTTTCCATCCTCCTCTGGGTACATTAACTTCAATACCAAACTTAGGAGGCTCATGGTTCTCACCCCCCTTCCAAAGATTTACACAGTGATTATGACGACTCCCGGAGGGTGTCCTCCACCCTATCAGAGCTCTTGCAGCATGAACTGACATGTTGTCCACCCAATTAAAGGATCAGAGAATGAATCTAGTACTGAAAGCATTAGCTACAGCTAGAAAGCGCTGCAGTGCATAACACGTGGTGAGTAGTTGACCCAAAGAGAGAGAAAGACAATAATTGAGCAAATTAATTTCTTCAAAAATGAAGTGGAAGCAGCAGAGAGAGAGAAAGCAAGAGCTAGCTATATTTCGTTTTATTTATTTTTTACTTTCACTTACTTAGCTAGCTAATGGAGATAACTAATTGAGCCAACTCAAGCACCCGGCTCAAACAGAGGGGAATTCTATTTACTGTATGTTAGCCAGATGGCTAAGGCAATCCAATACTGTAACTCCTCCAAGTCAAGGTAAGCTTTTGGTTTTATTAATTTATTGCCACTGGCGCGCTGGTGTAACTGGTGTAACTGCTAAACTGCTTGCTATACACTGTACTGCGTGATTGTAGCGGGTTTACTAATGAGTTCATTCTAATAGCTATGTTCGCCTGGTCACAAACATTTGTGCGTTGTGCACAGAAGTCCACAAGTGAAGGAATAAGGTGAGCTGAGGAGAGTGCGTAGATGCAAGAAGGAATTAAACAACGAGCAAATTGACGATGCTGTTAGTATGTGGTTGCTATGAAAGTGAACTGTGTGTGATCAAGTATGAATTCACTCCGCCGATTATGTTGAAAAATGTTTCTTAAATGGAAGGAAACGGAACAAAACAGGGATAAACCTAACTGAATTTGTCCAGTAGAAACTGTAATTTTGATTAAGAAACTAAACGTTTTGCAATGATTACACCTTAGATAAGCTAGATCACTGTCTGTCACCTTGATTACTCCAATTTGTCTCTCGACATGTGCACCTACATTATAAACTTTCATTCATAGTCTGTTGAAGCAACCTCATTATGGTTATAGGGAAATGTGAGTATCATGTGGTAGCCTAAACCTGGGTAAATGGAATATGTGTCATCCAATGTGCTGTAATAGAAATAAGGCCATGCTCATATAAAAAACATCTTCTCTAATCTTAAACATCACTGACCACCACTGATGTATATATACTTATGTTAAAAGCAGTTTGTGCTATGGGCTGTGTGTGTGTAGTTGGAACTGTGTATACAAGAAGTTTGGGTTGTGTGTGTATCTGATGGAAGATTTTGGGTCTTGGCAGCAGGCAGGTGTGTGTAAAGCAGTCAGTCTGTTTTGGTGTGTGTGGGGGCGGGGGGATTGTGGTTCCAGCCCTTAATTATGAAAACTAACAACCAGGGGGCATTTTGTATTATAATAGGATGACAACATAACACCCTCTGTTCTCCAGCACAGCATCAGATGGCAGAAAGAGACAGAGAGGAAGGGATGACACTGGCAGAAGGAGAGAAAGAGTGAAGACACTGCCTCTCCGTCAGATGGCCGGAGGAGAGAGAGAGGGAGGAATGACACTGGCAGAAGGAGAGAAAGAGTGAAGACACTGCCTCTCCGTCAGATGGCCGGAGGAGAGAGAGAGGGAGGGATGACACTGGCAGAAGGAGAGAAAGAGTGAAGACACTGCCTCTCCGTCAGATGGCCGGAGGAGAGAGAGAGTGAGGGATGACACTGGCAGAAGGAGAGAAAGAGTGAAGACACTGCCTCTCCGTCAGATGGCCGTAGGAGAGAGAGAGGGAGGGATGACACTGGCAGAAGGAGAGAAAGAGTGAAGACACTGCCTCTCCGCCAGATGGCCGGAGGAGAGAGAGAGGGAGGGATGACACTGGCAGAAGGAGAGAAAGAGTGAAGACACTGCCTCTCCGCCAGATGGCCGGAGGAGTGAGAGAGGGAGGGATGACACTGGCAGAAGGAGAGAAAGAGTGAAGACACAGCCTCTCCGCCAGATGGCCGGAGGAGAGAGAGAGGGAGGGATGACACTGGCAGAAGGAGAGAAAGAGTGAAGACACTGCCTCTCCGCCAGATGGCCGGAGGAGAGAGAGAGGGAGGGATGACACTGGCAGAAGGAGAGAAAGAGTGAAGACACTGCCTCTCCGCCAGATGGCCGGAGGAGAGAGAGAGGGAGGGATGACACTGGCAGAAGGAGAGAAAGAATGAAGACACTGCCTCTCCGTCAGATGGCCGGAGGAGAGAGGGAGGGATGACACTGGCAGAAGGAGAGGGAAGAATGGATGACAGAAGTAAAGAGGAGAGAAAAGAGGTGATGGTAGAGATTCCAAAACCTTTTGCAAGTGAGAACCTGTTCCATCCAATCTCACGCAAGGCTTGCTTTTATTTAGTTTTATTTTATTTAAACCTACTTTTAACATGTAGTAACAGCCCATGTGGGAATCAAAACCACAACTTGGATTGCAACCCAACTCCAATCAGACCAGTAGCGCCTAATAATACAAATTATATTTCTGTGAACGAGGGATACAAAGTGCTGTATTTTGAAAGCAGGTGCTTCCACACAGATGTGGTTCCTGACTTAATTAAGCAATTAAGATCATCATGTTTTGGGTCATGTATAATAATATCCATTTGGCCATTATTTTTGGCTACCATGGCTAGAAGAAGAGATCTCAGTGACTTTGAAAGAGGGGTCTCAAAGGAGCATAGAGGGTTTAAAGGGTGTGTGTGTGCGTGCGTGTCAGTCACAAGATCTCAACCCAATTGAACACTTATCTGAGATTCTAGAGCGGTGCCTGAGACAGCGTTTTCCACCACCATCAACAAAACACCAAATTTTGGCATTTCTCGTGGAAGAATGGTGTCGCGTCCCTCCAATAGAGTTCACACACTTGTGGAATCTATGCCAAGTCGCATTGAAGCTGTTCTGGCAGCTCGTGGTGGCGCAACACTCTATTAAGAGACTTTATGTTGGTGTTTCCTTTATTTTTGCAGGTACCTGTATATCTTTCAGAGCTTTGATAAGCTTTATAAGGGCCATTAAATAAAAAATTGTAGATGGGACAATCAAGTTCTAATTCTACGAACCAGGCTTTCCTCAGTGTCCTACCACAGTGGAAAGGTTTTGGTGAGGGTCTTATAAAGGGTGAGAGCCCATTCACCCATGTACTCACCCATGCTGGCATTGGCTGGCCTGCCTAGGCACATGATGCAGCTCCACTGAGGCAGGCTATACAGAAGTAGCTATATCTCCCCCAGGTTCACTAGCCGTAAAAATGGCTATGAAATATGCCAACAATTCACGAGTACAGTACTCACCTCGAGGGCGGCGAGCAAGTGTGTATTGGAAGTGACGTTTTATGGTTAGTGAACTTCGCTCAGGGCAGGGAAAATGTTAATACGTGCTACACTGTTTTGTATAGGATATGGTTCAGAGAGAGGGGAGACCATGAGCACATTCTGTCTTTAGTTTTTCACTGACAAACAGATTTTGGGTTCCCAAAGCAGGCAACGTAGCAAATTATTTGAGCCATTTTCAGTCAATAATATCTTATTTTTTACATGGCTTGTATTTATGTTACAGTTCTGCGAGAAATCCCCTAGGATCCGCTTCGAATAATAGTAACCGCCTTGTAATAACATAACACGTACATAGTAACTGTATTTTACCAATTAAAAAAAAGAAAAATCAATATTCTTTCCTTCCTAAGACCCAGAGTTTTTCCCGGTCAGTTCACATGGTCATGGAAAAATATGGTCAGCTCACATGATGGGTCTGTCCTGACCCTAGTCTTATCAAAATGTTTGGCTTGTGTTGTGTTGTGGTCTGGCCAGCCCTGATCAGACTGATCTGTGTGTGTCTCTAATTACTTAAGCCTGGCCTTGGCCGCTGCTACACTGCACTATATGTTTACCACCCAGCTCTCGCTCTCGTTGTGTAGATTGCCTCATTAATCCCTGGTTAATTTAATCAGTGAAGTCAGCAGCAGCAGCTATCAGTGGGTTAATCCAACATCCCATAGTATCCTATAGCCCATTAGCTAATCTTACCTTCCACTGATCATATATTATGCTACATTACTGGGACAGTACATAATACATTACTGGTATTGCTGGGAGCATTGGTAATACATTTCATTGTATTGAGGGCATCCTTTATCTTGTTGTACTGCTAATATATTTAACACTTGTTTGGCGGAGTGCTTTCCAGTCATCTACTAACTCTAGCTCATACCCTGATATCAAATCAAATTGTATTTGTCACATGCACCGAATACAACAAGTGTCGAAATTACAGTGACATGCTTACTTACAAGCCCTTAACCAACAATGCAGTTAAGAAAAATAAGTTTTAAGTAAAAAATTGAAGAAAAAAAAAACAATTAAACAGCAGCAGTAAAATAACAATAGCGAGGCTATATACAGGGGGTACCGGTACAGAGTCAATGTGGAGGCTATATACAAGGGGTACCGGTACAGAGTCAATGTGGAGGCTATATACAGGGGGTACCGGTACTTAGTCAATGTGGAGGCTATATACAGGGGGTACCGGTACAGAGTCAATGTGGAGGCTATATACAGGGGGTACCTGGTACAGAGTCAATGTGGAGGCTATATACAGGGGGTACCTGGTACAGAGTCAATGTGGAGGCTATATACAGGGGGTACCGGTACAGAGTCAATGTGGAGGCTATATACAGGGGTACAGGGGGTACAGAGTCAATGTGGAGGCTATATACAGGGGGTACCGGTACAGAGTCAATGTGGAGGCTATATACAGGGGTACCGGTACAGAGTCAATGTGGAGGCTATATACAGGGGGTACCGGTACAGAGTCAATGTGGAGGCTATATACAGGGGTACCGGTACAGAGTCAATGTGGAGGCTACAGAGTCAATGTGGAGGCTATATACAGGGGGTACCGGTACAGAGTCAATGTGGAGGCTATATACAGGGGTACCGGTACAGAGTCAATGTGGAGGCTATATACAGGGGTACCAGTACAGAGTCAATGTGGAGGCTATATACAGGGGTACCGGTACAGAGTCAATGTGGAGGCTATATACAGGGGTACCGGTACAGAGTCAATGTGGAGGCTATATACAAGGGGGTACCGGTACAGAGTCAATGTGGAGGCTATATACAAGGGGTACGGTACAGAGTCAATGTGGAGGCTATATACAGGGGTACCGGTACAGAGTCAATGTGGAGGCTATATACAGGGGGTACCGGTACAGAGTCAATGTGGAGGCTATATACAGGGGTACCGGTACAGAGTCAATGTGGAGGCTATATACAGGGGTACCGGTACAGAGTCAATGTGGAGGCTATATACAGGGGTACCGGTACAGAGTCAATGTGGAGGCTATATACAAGAGGGTACTATACAAGGGGGTACAGAGTCAATGTGGAGGCTATATACAGGGGTACCGGTACAGAGTCAATGTGGAGGCTATATACAGGGGTACCGGTACAGAGTCAATGTGGAGGCTATATATATACAGAGTCAATGTGGGGTACAAGGGGTACCGGTACAGAGTCAATGTGGAGGCTATATACAGGGGTACTGGTACAGAGTCAATGTGGAGGCTATATACAAGGGGTACCGGTACAGAGTCAATGTGGAGGCTATATACAAGGGGTACCGGTACAGAGTCAATGTGGAGGCTATATACATGTGGGGTACTGGTACAGAGTCAATGTGGAGGCTATACATACTGGTACAGAGGGTACCGGTACAGAGTCAATGTGGAGGCTATATACAAGGGGTACCGGTACAGAGTCAATGTGGAGGCTATATACAAGGGGTACCGGTACAGAGTCAATGTGGAGGCTATATACAGGGGGTACAGGTACCGGTACAGAGTCAATGTGGAGGCTATATACAAGGGGTACCGGTACAGAGTCAATGTGGAGGCTATATACAGGGTACCGGTACAGAGTCAATGTGGAGGCTATATACAGGGGTACCGGTACAGAGGGAGGCTACCCCTTGTATATACGGTACAGAGTCAATGTGGAGACTATATAGCCTCCACATTGGGGTACCCCTTGTATATACAGAGTCAATAGTCTTCACATTGGAGGCTATAGTCTTACATTGACTCTGTAGGGGGTATAGTCTTACATTGAGTCAATGTGGAGGCTATATACAAGGGGTACATTTAACAGAGTCAATGTGGAGGCTACTTACAAATTGGGCGTTCACCTTAAGACATCCAGTGGAACAGACTTTCAATAGTGCATCTATTTAAGGGGGGGGTGAGAAGGATTACTTTATATCCTAGGTATTCCTGAAAGAGGTGGGGTTTCAGGTGTCTGGAGGTGGTGATTGACCCCGCTGTCCTACGTCGTGAGGGAGTTTGTTCCACCATTGGGGGGCCAGAGTCAATGTGGAGGCTCAGTGGTAGGGATACAGGCCAGAGGTAGTGCCCTTGTTTGGGGTAGGGCCTGATCAGAGCCTGGAATGTGGAGGCTACATAGGCAAGCACCATGGGTAGCGGACAGAGCTTCAATGGAAGCCAGTGGAGGCGGAGGAGCGGGGTACGTGAGAGAACTTGGGAAGGTTGAAACCAGATGGGCTGCGGCGTTCTGGATGAGTTGTAGGGGGTTTAATACCAGCCTGGATTAGGACCTGCGCTGCTTCCTGTGTGAGGCAGGGTCGTACTCTGCGGATGTTGTAGAGCATACAGAGTCAATGGCAGAGCAGCTCCGTCTTGCCGAGGTTCAGCTTGAGGTGGTGCACTGATATGTGGAGGCTATATACAAGGGGTAGTGCCTGGTACAGAGTCAATAGAGTGAACCTACAAGAAGGCTATATACAAGGGTGGGGTACCGGTACAGGAGTCAAGTTGTGGAGGCTATGGAACGGGCATACAGGAAGGGTCCGTCCGAGGTTCAGCTTGAGGTGGTGAGTCACACTGATATGGAGGCTATATACAGAAGGGGAAAGGAGAAGATTAATTGTGGGTGCATAGCAATGATAGGAGAGACCAGAGTCACTTGGTGTATAGCGAGTGGAGGCTAGAACAGAGCCCTGGGGGACGGTGGTGAGAGCCGTGGTGAGGAGACAGAGTCAACCTGTGGAGGCGCAATCCAAGCGTGGGCCGCGCCGGAGATGCCCAACTCGGAGAGGGTGGAGAGGAGGATCTGATGGGTATCGAAGGCAGGATAGGTCTAGAAGGATGAGAGCAGAGGAGAGAGAGTTAGCTTTAGCAGTGCGGAGGGCCTCCGTGATACAGAGAAGAGCAGTCTCAGTTGAATGACTAGTCTTGAAACCTGACTGATTTGGATCAAGAAGGTCATTCTGAGAGAGATAGCGGGAGAGCTGGCCAAGGACGGCACGTTCGAGAGTTTTGGAGAGAAAAGAAAGAAGGGATACTGGTCTGTAGTTGTTGACATCGGAGGGATCAGTGTAGGTTTTTTTCAGAAGGGGTGCAACTCTCACTCTCTTGAAGACAGAAGGGACGTAGCCAGCGGTCAGGGATGAGTTGATGAGCGAGGTGAGGTAAGGGAGAAGGTCTGGAAATGGTCTGGAGAAGAGAGGAGGGAATAGGGTCAAGCGGGCAGGTTGTTGGGCGGGGCCGTCACAAGACGCGAGATTTCATCTGGGAGAGAGGGGAGAAAGAGGTCAGAGCACAGGGTAGGGCAGTGTGAGCAGAACCAGCGGTGTCGTTTGACTTAGCAAACGAGGATCGGATGTCGTTGACCTTCTTTTCAAAATGGTTGACGAAGTCATCTGCAGAGAGGGAGGAGGGGGGAGGGGGAGGAGGATTCAGGAGGGAGGAGAAGGTGGCAAAGAGCTTCCTAGGGTTAGAGGCAGATGCTTGGAATTTAGAGTGGTAGAAAGTGGCTTTAGCAGCAGAGACAGAAGAGGAAAATGTAGAGAGGAGGGAGTGAAAGGATGCCACAGTTTTCCTCCAGCTCGGAGGCCTGTTCTGTGAGCTCGCAATGATTATAGCCACGGAGCAGGAGGAGGGGAGCCGGCCTGGAGGATAGGGGACATAGAGAATCAAGGGATGCCTGGAGGTTAAGGGAGCAGGGGGAAGAGAATGGAAATGTGGAGCAGAATCAGGAGATAGGTTGGAAGAAGGTTGAGGTATATAAAGAGGGAAGAGATGATAGGATGGAAGAGGAGAGAGTAGCGGGGGGAGAGAGAGCGAAGAGAGTACCAATAGGGGCAGTGTGGGAGGTTATGAGAGCAAGAGGGAAAAGGTACAAGGTAGTGGTCGGAGAAGGGAGTCAATAGTGGAGGCATCTAGTAAAGATGAGGGGTATTGCCTGCCTTGTGAGTCAGGGGGAAGGTGAGAGGGTGAGGTCAAAAGAGGAGAGGAGTGGAAAGAAGGAGGCAGAGAGGAATGAGTCAAAGGTAGACGTGGGGAGGTTAAAGTCGCCCAGAACTGTGAGAGGTGAGCCGTCCTCAGGAAAGGAGCTTATCAAGGCATCAAGCTCATTGATGAACTCTCCGAGGGAACCTGGAGGGCGATAAATGATAAGGATGTTAAGCTTGAAAGGGCTGGTAACTGTGACAGCATGGAATTCAAAGGAGGCGATAGACAGATGGGTATGGGGAGAAAAGAGAATGACCACTTGGGAGAGATGAGGATCCCGGTGCCACCACCCGTGACCAGAAGCTCTCGGGGTGTGCGAGAACACGTGGGAGGCGAAGAGAGAGCAGTAGGAGTAGCAGTGTTATCTGTGGTGATCCATGTTTCCGTCAGTGCCAAGAAGTCGAGAGGACTGGAGGGAGGAGCTGAGATGAACTCTGCCTTGTTGGCCGCAGATCGGCAGTTCCAGAGGCTACCGGAGACCTGGAACTCCAGGGTCGTGCGCGCTGGGACCACCAGATTAGAGTCAACGCGGTGTGGAGCGTTTGATGGTCTGTGCAGAGAGGAGAGAACAGGGATAGACAGACACATAGTTGACAGGCTACAGAAGAGGCTACGCTAATGCAAAGGAGATTGGAATGACAAGTGGACTACAGTCTCGAATGTTCAGAAAGTTGCTTACGTAGCAGGAATCTTATTGACTAAAATAATTCAAATGATACAGTACTGCTGAAGTAGGCTAGCTGGCAGTGGCTGCGTTGTTGTTGTTCTATCTCTCTATAGTGCTGTTTCTTGTATTATGGTCTCTTGTTTCTTTAGAGGTTTCACTTTGTTGTCCTTTTCTTTTCCTTTTTCTTCTGTCCTTATTTTGTCTTCCTTTCTTCTGTTAACTAGATATTTTTTGTTGTTATTATTTGTAAGCTAGCTAGCTTCTTCCAGGAGAGTCCCTAGCAACTGCTTAGCAACAAACAATTCAGCTAGCAATTCAGCTAGCTAAGGATAACTGAAAAATAGTTACTTCTTCAAAAGCCTGTCTTTTGGTTTGTTCCTTGTTTTGTCTTCTATTGAGTCTGGCAGTTTTCTCTTGAGATGTACTTCACTCTAAAAAACATTTAAATCTCAATATATACAGGAGCTCATTTTTCAGCAGCTGTGGAGGTACAGCTCAATGTGGAGGCTATATACAAGGGGTACCGGTACAGAGTCAATAGCGAGGCTATATACAAGGGGTACCGGTACAGAGTCAATAGCGAGGCTATATACAAGGGGTACCGGTACAGAGTCAATAGCGAGGCTATATACAAGGGGTACCGGTACAGAGTCAATAGCGAGGCTATATACAAGGGGTACCGGTACAGAGTCAATGTGTGGGGGCACCAGTTAGTTGATGTAATTGAGGTAATATCTACATGTAGGTAGAGTTAAAGTGACAATGCATAGATAATAATCAGAGTAGCAGCAGAGTAAAAGGGGAGGCAATGCAAATAGTCTGGGTAGCCCTTTGAAACTTAAATCAGTTTTACCTAATTTCTATCAACATGTTAAATGTGCAACCAGAGGGAAAAGAACTCTGGACGACCTATCCTCCACACACAGAGATGCATACAAAGCTCGGCCTCCATTTGGCAAATCTGACCATAATTCTATCCTCCTGATTCCTGCTGACAAGCAAAAATTAAAGCAGGAAGCACCAGTGACTAGATCAATAAAAAAGTGATCAGATGAAGCAGATGCTAAGATACAGAACGGTTTTGCCAGCACAGACTGGAATATGTTCCAGGATTCCTGCAATGGCACTGAAGAGTACACCACAGCTGTCATTGGCTTCATCAATAAGTGTATCGATGACGTCGTCCCCACAGTGACCGTTCGTACATACCCCAACCAGAAACCATGGATTACAGGATGCGTCTGCACTGAGCTAAAGGCTAGAGCTTCCGCTTTCAAGGAGCGGGACTCTAACCCAGAGCTTATAAGATATCTCGCTTAGCTTAGCTGTTCAGGAGTCTTACGGCTTGGGGTAGAAGCTGTTAAGAAGCCTTTTGGACCTAGACTTGGCGCTCCAGAACCTCTTGCCGTGCGGTAGCAGAGAGAACAGTCTATGACTAGGGTGGCTGGAGTCTTTGACAATTTTTAGGGCCTTCATCTGACATCGCCTGGTATAGAGGTCATAGATGGCAGGAAGCTTGGCCCCAGTGATGTACTGGGTCGTAGTCACTACCCTCTGTAGTGCCTTGCGGTCGGAGGCCGAACAGTTGCCATACCAGGCAGTGATGCAATCAGTCAGGATGGTGCAGCTGTAGAACCTTTTAAGGATATGAGGACCCATGCCAAATCTTTTCAGTCTCTTGAGGGGGAATAGTCATTGTCATGTCCTCTTTACGACTGTCTTAGTGTGTTTGGACTGCGATAGTTTGTTGGTGATGTGGACACCAACGAATTTAAAACTCTCAACCTGCTGTACTACAGCCCCTTCTATGAGAATGGGGGCGTGCTCAGTCCTCCTTTTCCTGTAATCCACAATCATCTCCTTTGTCTTGATCACGTTGAGGGAGAGGTTGTAGTCCTGGGACCACACGGCCAGGTCTCTGACCTCCCTATAGGCTGTCTCTTCGTTGTCTGGGATCAGGCCAACCACTGTTGTGTCATCGGCAAACTTGATGATGTTGTTGGATTCGTGCCTGGCCATGCAGTCATGAGTGAACAGGGAGTATAGGACGGGACTGAGCACACACCTCTGTTGTGGCCCACGTGTTGAGGATCAGCGTGGCGGACGTGTTGTTACCTACCCTTTCCACCTGGGGGCGGCCCATCATGAGGTCCAGGCTCCAGTTGCAGAGGGAGCTGTTTAGTCCCAGGGTCCTTAGAAAAGTGATGAGCTTTGAGGGCGCTATGGTGTTGAATGCTGAGCTGTAGTCAACGAATAGCATTCTCACATTGGTGATAATTTTGTCCAGGTGTCCAAGGGCAGTGTTGAGTGCAATAGAGATTGCATCATCTGTGGATCTGTTGGGTGTGATGCTTGCCTGGCAGATTGGATGTTAGCCCACAACCTGAAGCTCTTCCTCCCAGGGAAGACCTGCCTGCTCCAAGACCTCCCCATCACGGTTGACTACTCCACGGTGTCCCCTTCCGATATTGCAAAGAACGTTGGCGTGACCCTGGACAACGCTGTTGTTCTCTGCCAACATCAAAGCAGTGACTCATTTTGCAGGTCATGCTCTACAACATCTGTAGAGTACGGCCCTACCTCACACAGGAAGCGGAGCAGGTCCTAATCCAGGCACTTCTCCTCTCCCGTCTGGACATCTGCAACTCTCTGTTGGCTTTTCTCCCTGCTTGTGCCATCAAACCCCTGCAACTTATTCAGAATGCTGCAGCCCACCTGGTGTTCAACCTTCCCAAGTCCTCCCATGTCATCCCACTGGCTTCCTGACAAAGCTCCCATGCACTAGAACACCATGGTTATTGCCTATTGAGCAGCAAGGGGAACTGCACCTCCCTACATTCAGGCTGAACTCAAACCCTACACCCCAACCCGAGCAATCCATTCTCCCACCTCTGGTCACTTGGCCCTATCAAGTTTTTCATGAACAAACACACACTTCACTTTTTGACCCCTGACTAGCACCGACTTTGTTGATAGCTATTTTATTGAGGAAAAATGTACTTACTGTGATTTGCAAACATTTCTAAATATGTTTTAAATTTCTCATTATGGGCCATTGTGTGTGGATGGGTGAGGGGGGATAAATTTATTTTGAGGTCAAGCTGTAACACAACGAAATGTGGAATAAATCAAGGGGTATGAATATTTTCTAGTGGCACTATATGTATATTGTTACTGTGATATGAAAACTGCTACATTATTTTTATTTAACTAAAGTCTCAGAATTATCTCTGGGAGCTAACGAATAAAAATAATTTGTTGGGTGACTTCAGAAACTATTCATACCGCTTGACTTATCCCCCACAACAAAATTTGTTCCAGCCTGAATTAAAAATTTAAAATTTAAAAAAGTTCTCACCCATCTACGCACAATACCCCATAATGACAAAGTGAAAACATGTTTTGTGAAATGTTTGCAAATTTAATGTGAATGAAATACAGAAATATCTCATTTAAGTATTCACACCCCTGAGTAAATATATGTTAGAATTTCTTTTGGCAGCGATTACAGCTGTGAGCCTTTCTGGGTAAGTCTATAAGAGTTTTGCACACCTGGAATTGCAAATGTATTGAACATGAAATGTAGATATCTGTTACATAAGTATTCACACCCCTGAGTCAATACTTGGTAGAAGCACCTTTTGAAAACGCTTGTCGTCTGGGGAAAGAGAGGAGGACCAAAATGCAGCGTGATGATTATCCATTTTAATAGAATACTTTAACAACAAACAAAAACAATAAACAGACAAAATGAACTAAGACGAAACAGTCCCGTAACGTGACCACAGGAAACAGGAACAATCACCCACAAGCCACAATACAAACAGGCTACCTAAATATGGTTCTCAATCAGGGACAACGATTGACAGCTGCCTCTGATTGAGAACCATACCAGGCCAAACACAGAAATAGAAAATCATAGACAAACTAACATAGACAACCCACCCAACTCACGCCCTGACCATATAAAAACAAAAGACAAAACAAAGGAACGAAGGTCAGAACGTGACACCTTTAGTGACGATTACAGATTTGAGTAGTTTTGGTTATGTCTGTATCAGATTTGCACATCTGGATTTGGGGAATTTCTCAAATCTTTTCTTGCAGATTTTTTCAAATATAGCCGGATTTTTTCAAATATAACCTTCTGGCAGGTTTTCCCATCTCAGCCAAGGAACTGTACATTTAATCTTTCTGAAGGTACAGTATATTTGTCCTGTTTTGTTGTTGTTTGTTTTTTCCTTTATTTAACAAGGCAAGTCAGTTGAGAACAAATTCTTATTTACAATGACGGCCTACGAACAGTGGGTTAACTGCCTTGCTCAGGGGCAGAACAACAGATTTTTTTGACCTTGTCAGCTCTGGGATTCAATCTAGCAACCTTTTGTTTACTGGTCCAAAGCTCTAACCACTAGGCTACCTGCCATCCCTGTTTCACACATGTACAAGTGAAAATTGGTAATGTGTTTCTTTTGCATATCCTAACTCCCCATGAGACACCTTGCCGTCTCTGGGATTCGAACTTGCGACTTTCCAGTTACTGGCCCAACACTCTAACCGCTAGGCTGCCTGTCGCCCCCTACCTGTCGCCCTCTACCTGTCTTCAGGTTTCAGGTAACGTTATTCTTCACACAACCAAAGTTCTCAAAACCACCAATGCTACGCTAACATCAAAAACTCTCAACTTGACAATACACGAGTCCAAACTCAAAAGTTACATCTCATACAGAACCCAGGAGGACTAGCAAAGCCTTAGGACATCGGTGGACCAAGTTCCACACTTCCACTAACAGAAAACCAGAAGCCTCTGAGGAACTAACAAAACAAATGGCTTCACTAGGTTATTCTGGAAGTTTGGGAGCAAATCTGCTTCTCTGCCTCTTTCCACGTGCCGCGGCATATCGAGTGGATTCGCCAGCCCCCGCACATGTATGCGTTTGACCCCTGCTTAATGCTCTTCCAATGCTCTTCCACAGCCGCAACAAATGTTCGCCGAACATGGGCTCTGAACGCTCTTTTGAAATGGTGTTGTGGTGCATTCCACAACAGCATACCACATGACTCTGCGATTGACCCTGTTCGTTTGTGCAGAATCAGTGCCAGTCAGCCGGTGAACACATGGAGCAGCCATGGAGAACCACTCAGGACCCCTCATCAGGCAATTACATGCCTGAGCCGACGCACACATCCATGGGCAGACCAGGCAGGGCCCTTTGTCCATCATCAAGTTCAGTCTCATTGCTGAAGTGGAGGGAGAGAGTTAAACATACAATATATGGTACTGAAATAACTACATGAAATGTTCAAAAAAGGTAATTGGCTAACTTTTGAGTGAACTGACAAAGAGGATATGTAGGACAAAATGTTAAGACTGAGACTGGAGAATCAGGAGAGAGAAAGGTCTCAACTTTGCTGCATATTTTAAATGGTAGAACACAGAGTATGAGATCTAAGAATAACCAACCATTAAGTTTCAGAAACAAGGATAGCAATAAATTAGGCTCCCATTACTAGTATTCTGAACCAACATGTACCCTATCACCAACTGCACTGGGGAGGGAGGGAGGGCAGGCGTGGGAGGGAAGGAGAGAGGAGAGATTTAATTGAGTAGGCTTGGAGGCTTAGAGTTCTCTCTTTCCCTCTCACTCTCCACTGAGCCTGACAGTACCAGACGGAGTGTATGTGTGTTTTTTTGTGTGTGTGTGTTTATGTTTCCGCGCTTGTGTGTGTGGTGGAGGAACAGCACTCTGCTCCCGAGGCATACAGTATAAAGGGGAAGGAGGCCAGTCTAATTTGATGTTTTGTTTTCCACACAGAGAGCAATTATTTCCCTTCTATTTGTTTGGCCTCATATCCTACACTGACTCTGCTAGGAATACAGTCCAGTAGACACAATCATCTCCAACTTACAACTACTGGTAATTAAGGCCCAAAAAGATTGAAACCTGACACTTAGAATAAGGTAAATAAAGCAACAAAAAAGTGATTATTTGTTTACTTGTGTACCTTTTTATTGAACGAAGATGTACGAGGTAAGTGACAGCTCTTCTTCAACAGACTTTCTCAGAACCCTACCCTACTGTTTCACTGATTTCAGCTCTCGTAAAAGCCTGGGTTTTCTGCACTTTAACACTAGAAGCTTATTACCTAAAAAGGATCAATTGAAAGTGTGGGTTCACAGCTCCAATCCAGATGTGTTGGTCATTACTGAGACGTGGTTCAGAAAGAGTGTTTTGAACCTTTGAACCTTTCTGCTTATAACCTTTTTCGGCAAGACGGATCTTCCAAAGGTGGTGGAGTGCCAATCTTTACGAAGGATCACTTTCAGTGCTCGGTTGTCTCCACCAAGTCTGTCCCCAAACAGTTTGATTTGCTGGTTTTAAGCATTAAACTTTCAAATAGCTGTTTGTTGACTGTTGCTGGATGTTATCGTCCTCCATCAGCACCGGCCTGCACCCTACCTGCCCTAAGCTCTCTTCTGGCCCCTTACACTAAGTCTGAATTTGTCTTGAGAGGTGACCTAAACTGGGACATGCTTAAACCACTTAGCCAAGTCCTAAACAATGGGACTCCCTAAATCTTTCCCAGACTATTACCAACACCACAAGGTATGACTCCAAACACCCAGAAATGGCTACTCTTCTTGATGTTATCCACACAAATAATCCTGATAGGTATCAGGTCTGGTGTTTTCTGTAATGACCTTAGTGATCACTGTTTTACAGCCTGTGTTCGTAATGGCTGCTTAGTGAAACGATTTGTCATATTGTCCTGATTTGTCATATACGCTTGCTAAAAAACTTTAATGAGCAAGCATTCCTTCATGACCTGGCCTCTGTAAATTGGTATAGAATCAGCTTGATCCCCTCGGTCGAAGACGCTTGGACCTTCTTTTTTGATATTATCAGTGGTATTGTTAACAAATACTCCCCATAAACCGGTCCGGACCCTGGTTCGACCGTGATCTTACTCCACCTCAAGAATTCCATTTGCCAAATGGCGCGGGACACACGCATACTCAGGCTGACTGGCTCTTGTTCAGGCAAATGAGAAATAAGTGTGCTCAGGCTATCGGAAAGGCCAAAGTTCGTTACTTTAAGGAGCAGTTCTCTCACAGGATCTAACCCCAAGAAGTTCTGGAAAACGGTTAAAGACCTGGAGAATAAACCCTCCTCCTCACAGCTGCCCATGTCCCTTAATGATGATGATGTGGTTGTTACTGACAAGGAGCACATGTCTGAGCTTTTTAATCACCACTTCATCAGGATTCCTATTTGACTCAGCCATGCCTCATTGCCCGTCCAACATTTCCACATCTCCCACCCCTTCTAATGCTACTATCCCCAATGCTCCTCCCTCTTTTTCTCCTGCCCCGCTACAAAGTTTCTCCCTGCAGGTGATCACTGAGTCTGAGGTGCTAAAGGAGCTCCTTAAACTTGACCCCCAAAAAACATCTGGGTAAGATGGGTTAGAGCCTTTCTTTTTTAAAATAGGGTACACACGTTCTTTTTCTTTTTTACCTTAAGAGGTTTTAAGGTTTCAGCCTCTATCATCGCCAAGCCTTTCTCTGAGCTTTTTAACCTGTCTCTCCTCTCTGTGGAAGTTCTTAGAAGGCAGCCATGGTGTGTCCTTTATTTAAAGGGGGAGGTGAAGATGATCCTAACTGTTAGAGGCCAATTTCTATTTTGCCCTGTTTATCAAAAGTGTTGGAAACTTGTCAATAATCAACTGACTGGCTTTCTTGATGTCTATAGTATTCTCTCTGGTATGCAATCTGGTTCTCGCTCAGGTTATGGATGTGTCACTGCAACCTTAAAGATCCTAAATGATGGCCTGGTTTGCTAACTACCTCAAAGAGCGCAGTGTATAAAGTAATGTTGAGTTGCTACCATGTTGTCATGTGGTGTTGCTGCCATGCTACTGTATGTTGTTGTCTTAGGTCTCTCTTTATGTAGTGTCTCCACAGGAGTCCTTTTGCCTTTTGGTAGGCTGTCATTGTAAATAAGAATTTGTTCTTGACTGACTTGCCTAGTTAAATTAAATAAAAGCCAGTGTCGTCTATGAGAAGAGATTATTTCCCAATCTGACACTGCACCTTTGTAGGCTTATAGGCCATGCACTCAGGTCTGATTATAGGTACCTACCCAGTACCCTAGAGCCTCCTTCATTACTGCCTCATCACGCCAACCTCAGTTCACAGAACTGGGCTGGGCTAAAGCTGTCTGATAACCCCTGTGATTTACTATTCCAGGCCTCTCTTTAACATATTAAACTGCTATTTCTGACCCAGGACACATGTGAACCGCTATCAGCCTCACCAACAAATCCACAATCAAGGCTCTTTTTTTTAGGCATGGCTGGCTGAAAGGCAGGCGAGACGGGATTCCCGCTCCCCCACCATGGTGACTTGCCAAGGGAGGTATTTTCTAGTCTCACAGGGATGACACAGGGGTGTCAATACTGAGTCACAGTGTCCTCCTGTTCCTGACAACCGGGATGTCTGGAGTTAATGGCCAGAGGAACGCTCCTGGTAACAGGTGTGACGTGCTTCTGCATAGTGATGCACAATCAGTTGATGAGTAATGAGTGTTATTACTTAACTCTCTTTCTCTTCTCTCACACACAACTCACACACTCTTGTTCAATTTCAACTGACTCTTGTTTTTCAAAATATGTGTGTATACAGCAGGTTTCATGTTTTCAGTCTCTCTGTCCCTCTCTGACCTAGGGGACTGGCGAGGAAGACTATGGCTGCCATGTTTCCCTCTTCCTCTTCAAACGTGGTCACTAAAGCCCTCTCTAAAGAGCCCTGAGCTGGTACTCCACTGTGCGCTTTCCAGTAACACTTCAATAACTTACATAACCCCTGATCATCCTCTCTTCACTCAGACTGGAGGGAGATGCATTGCCTCCAATTGGAGACTCCGTCTCTGTTTGTCTTTTGTTTGTACAAATCATATTCATTTAGAGGGATGAGATGGTAATGCTAATCATAACGTTAACGGTGAGTGAGAGAACCACAGGTAGAACATCAGTTCAAGGTGAGTGAGGTGTCCACAGATAGAACATCAGTTAAAGGTGGTGAGGTGTCCACAGGTAGAACATCAGTTAAAGGTGGTGAGGTGCCCACAGGTAGAACATCAGTTACAGGTGGTGAGGTGTCCACAGGTAGAACATCAGTTAAAGGTGGTGAGGTGCCCACAAGTAGAACATCAGTTAAAGGTGGTGAGGTGCCCACAAGTAGAACATCAGTTCAAGGTGGTGAGGTGTCCACAGGTAGAACATCAGTTAAAGGTGGTGAGGTGCCCACAGGTAGAACATCAGTTAAAGGTGGTGAGGTGTCCACAGGTAGAACATCAGTTGAAGATGGTGAGGTGCCCACAAGTAGGACATCAGTTAAAGGTGTGTGAGGTGTCCACAAGTAGAACATCAGTTAAAGGTGGTGAGGTGTCCACAGGTAGAACATCAGTTAAAGGTGGGTGAGGTGTCCACAGGTAGAACATCAGTTAAAGGTGGTGAGATGCCCAAAGGTAGAACATCAGTTAAAGGTGGGTGAGGTGTCCACAGGTAGAACATCAGTTAAAGGTGGTGAGATGCCCAAAGGTAGAACATCAGTTAAAGGTGCTGAGGTGTCCACAGGTAGAAGATCAGTTAAAGGTGAGTGAGGTGTCCACAGGTAGAACATCAGTTAAAAGTGGTGATGTGCCCACAGGTAGAACATCAGTTAAAGGTGGTGAGGTGTCCACAGGTAGAACATCAGTTAAAGGTGGGTGAGGTGTCCACAGGTAGAACATCAGTTAAAGGTGGTGAGGTGTCCACAGGTAGAACATCAGTTAAAGCTGGTGAGATCTTTAACTCATGCACATACCCAGGCCACTTTGCTTCCACATTGCTGATGCGGGCTGCATCACATATGATCGTCACAGTGCAGAACAGTAATTAGCTGTATTGTGAAGTATCTTTCATTTGGAATGCTAAGGCTACTATATAAGTGTACCTGCACATTAATGCTGTGGAAACACTTCTTATTTATATAGCTCCTTCAGTAAATGAAGGAGATTATAATAGGAGTGTCATCTATGCATCCAATCACACCTGGAAACCCTACAATATATAAAATTAACTCATTTGTGCAAAAAGCACAAATAGAGATCAAAATTAATCACTAACCTTTGATGATCTTCATCAGATGACAGTCATAGGACTTCATGTTACACAATACATGTATGTTTTGTTCGATAAAGTGCATATTTATATCAAAAAATCTCATTTTACATTGGCGTGTTACGTTCAGTAGTTCTAAAACATGCGGTGATTTTGCAGAGAGCCACATCAATTTACAGAAATACATCGTAAATGTTGATGAAAATACAAGTGTTATACATGGAATTGGAGATATACTTCTCCTTAATGCAACCGCTGTGTCAGATTTTTTTAACTTTACGGAAAAAGCACACCATGCAATAATCTGAGTACAGCTTTCAGACAACAAAGCAGCCAAAAAGATATCTGACATATTGTGTAGTCAACATTAGTCAGAAATAGCATTATTGTAACGATTCTCCTCCTCTTCTGAGGCAATTATAAATATTCACTTACCTTTGATGATCTTCATCAGAATGCACTCCCAGGAATCACAGTTCCACAATAAATGTTTGATCTATTTGATAAAGTTCGTAATTTATGTCCAAATAGCTTCTTTTGTTAGGGCGTTTGGTAAACAAATCCAAACGCGTGTGCATGTCCAGTGGGACAAAAAGTTCAAAAAGTTATATTACACGTCGTAGAAACATGTCGAACTAAGTATAGAATCAATCTTTAGGATGTTTTTATCATAAATCTTCATTCCGGAGAATTCCGGAGAATTCCTATGTCTGTAGAAAAGCAATGGAACGAGAGCTAACTCTCTCGTGACCGCACGTCACGAGCCTGTGACACTCTGCCAGACACCTGGCTCAATCAGCTCTCATTCTATCCCCCTTCATAGTAGAAGCCTCAAACAAAGTTCTGAAGACTGTTGACATCTATTGGAAGCCTTAGGAAGTGCATTATGACCCCATTTACACTGTATATTGGAATGGCAATGAGTTGAAAAACTACAAACCTCAGATTTCCCACTTCCTGGTTGGATTTTTCTCAGGTTTTCGCCTGCCATATGAGTTCTGTTATACTCACAGACATAATTCAAACAGTTTTAGAAACTTCAGAGTGTTTGCTATCCAATACTACTAATAATATGCATATATTAGAATCTGGGACAGAGTAGCAGGCAGTTTATTCTGGGCACCTTATTCATCCAAGCTACTCACTACTGCCCCCCTGTCACCAAGAAGTTAAAGTAGATTGCCATAGCTAGCAAAACAACAGTACATTCACTACTGTCTTCTTGGTAAGCAACACCGGTGTAGATTAGGCTTTGTGTTTTAGGTTATTGTCCGACAGAAAGGTGAATTCAACTCCCAGTGTCTGGTGGGAAGCCAACTGTAACACGTTTTCCTCTTGGACTTTTGGCTGTGCTTAGTTCCATTCCATGTCTTTTTATCCTGAAAATCCCCCCAGTTCTTAACGATTATAAACATACCAATAACCTGATTGAGTGGTACTTAGTAATGTTTTGTATTGGATTTGCCCCAAACATAACACATTGTATTCAGTACAAAAACTTTGTTTTGCAGTGTTACTTTAGTGCCTTGTTGCAAACAGGATACATGTTTTGTAATATTGTAATTTTTTTCACTGCCAATTAGGTTAGTATTGTGAAGTAACTACAATGTTGTTGATCCATCCTCAGTTTTCTCCTATCACAGCCATTAAACTGTAACTGTTCTACAATCACCATTGGCCTCATGGTAAAATCCCTGAGTGGTTTCCTTCCTCTCCAGCAACTGAGTTAGGAAGGAAGCCTGTATCCTTGTAGTGACTGGGTGTATTGATACACCATCCAAAGTGTAATTAATAACTTGACCATCCTCAAAGGAATATTCATTGTCTGCTTTTTTTTACCCATCTACCAATAGGGGCCCTTCTTTGCGAATCATTGGGAAAACCTCCTTGGTCTATGTGGTTGAATCTGTGTTTGAAATTCACTGCTCGACTGAGGGACCTTACAATTATCTGTACGTGTGGGCTAAAGTGATGAGGTAGTCATCAGAAATCATGTTAAACACTATTATTGCACACAGAGTGAGTCCATGCAACTTTTGTGACTTATTAAAAACATTGTCACTTCTGAACTTAATTAGTCTTGCCATAACAAAGGGGTTGAATACTTACTGAATCAAGACATTTTAGCTTTTAATTTTTTACCAATTTGTAAAAATGTCGTAAAACATTCCACTTTGACATTATGGGGTATTGTGTGTAGCGCAGTGAAAACAAATCCAAATGTTGTCATGGAAAAAGTCAAGGGGTGAGAATACTTTCTGAAGGCACTGTACATGTACAAGAAACTTTTATTCCGTAAAGTGAACCCAATTAGAGTACAATATGTGTCCCATGTGGGACCCTCTAGTTCAGGGGTGTTCAACCCTGTTCCTGGAGAGCTACCTTTTTGTATGTTTTTGTTCCAACCCCAGTTGTAACTAACCTGGTTCAGCTGATCAACCAGCTTATTATTAGAATCAGATGTGCTAGATAACGGTTGGAGTGAAAACCTACAGGATGGTAGCTCTCCAGGAACAGTGTTGGAGAGCTCTGCTCTAGTTCAACAAACCCTGTGCTCCCACCAACTGAGCCATTACACCCCAGTGGGGTCACTCCTCTTCAGTGAAGGACAGGGTAACTGCATCCCCATCCTCTAAGCAGAGCCAGATAAGCCCTTACAGTATTTGATGAATGGCTCTCCCTAGCCACCCCGTTGGATAGCAATGAACGCCCTCCTCGCCTCCTTAGATATAAACCACCAGTGGCGGACATAATAAACCATAATAAACACAATTCATTTGCTGTGTTCATGAGTGGCTGGGCCTCTTTGTAACCCCATACTGGATTAAAAAGGGTTTGTGTTTTTTAAGAGAAACAAGAGAGAAATAAAAGGGGAAAGAGACCAGCTTTATTTTGTTGTTGAAAATAATCATTTATTTTTATTTCACCTTTATTTAACCAGGTAGGCTGGTTGAGAACAAGTTCTCATTTGCAACTGCGACCTGGCCAAGATAAAGCAAAGCAGTTTGACACAGACAACAACAGAGTTACACATGGAGTAAACAAACATAAATCAATAATACAGTAGACAAATCTATACACAGCATATGCAAATGAGGAAATATTAAAAAACATCTCATGGAACGGCGGGAACTGTGAGAGGACACACAAACACACACACACAGACACACTTTACCACATTATTTAGTTTTTGTATTGTTTGTATACTTTTTTTGTTGTATTGTTTGTTTATCGTTGTGTTTTACATTTGTCAGTGTTTTGTTACTTGTCATGTTTTATGTTTTTTGTGGACCCCAGGAAGAGTAGCAAAAGCTAACGGAATCCTAAAATATATATTGTAACAATCCTCTTCGTCTGATGAAGAGTAGTCAAGATCGGACCAAAACACAGCGTGGTAAGTGTCCATGTTAATATTTATTTTAACTCAGAACACTAAGACAAAATAACAAAAAGAGACCAACACGAAACAGTTCTGTCTGGTACAGAGACAGAAAACAACTCCCCACAAACAGGTGGGAACAGGCTACCTAAGTATGGTTCTCAATCAGAGACAACGATAGACAGCTGCCTCTGATTGGGAACCATACCAGGCCAACAACAGAAATACAAAACATAGAACAAAACATAGAACGCCCACCCCAACTCATGCCCTGACCAAACCAAAATAGAGACATAAAAAAGGAAGGTCAGGACGTGACATATATATATATATAGCTAGCTAGCTTGCTCACAGCTAGCTTTCACTCACCGTGGCACCTAGTACCGAAACTATTCCCTCAGGCCCACTTCCCGGCCTACTCAGCTGTTCACCCGAACCCCACTCATACACGTCTAGAGCCCAATACTCCACTGGATCCTTGCTGTAAACTCTGGACCGTGGCACCGGATCACCGCTGCTACCGATTGGATATAGTGGCTAACGCCACTGCCACGAACCTAGCACCAGTTAGACACGGCGCCCCGCTGCACCACCACGACTGGTCTGCCGACGAATACTCCATCTGCTGTGCCTTCATCCGGCCTCCATCGGAGCAGACGCTACTAACTTTAAACTCTGTGTCACTAGCGTAGTGGGGCTCCCCTGTTCCATCTACTGCTGCCCCCTGGACACTATGATCACTTGGCTACATAGCTGATGCCTACTGGATTGTCCATTTATCACGGTACGCCATTCTGTTTATTTATTTTTTATCTGTCGGCCCCAGCCGCGAACTCAGGCTCTGTGTGTAGTTAATCCGACCCTCTCTGCCTAGTCAGCGCCATTTTACCTGCTGTTGTTGTGTTAGCTGATTAGCTGTTGTTGTCTCACCTGTTGTTTAGCTAGCTCTCCCAATCAACACCTGTGATTACTTTATGCCTCGCTGTATGTCTCTCTCAAATGTCAATATGCCTTGTATACTGTTGTTCAGGTTAGTTATCATTGTTTTAGTTCCACTCTTCATACCTCTGATACCTCCTTTGTCCCACCTCCCACACATGCGGTGACCTCACCCATTACAACCAGCATGTCCAGAGATACAACCTCTCTTATCATCACCCAGTGCCTGGGCTTACCTCCGCTGTACCCGCACCCCACCTTACCCCTGTCTGCGCATTATGCCCTAAATATATTCTACCATGCCCAGAAATCTGCTCCTTTTATTCTTTGTCCCCAACGCTCTAGGCGACCAGTTTTGATAGCCACCCTCATTCTACTCCTCCTCTGTTCCGCGGGTGATGTGGAGGTAAACCCAGGTCCTGCAGGTCCTTGCTGTGTCTGAATCCTGGCTTAGGAAGGCCAACAAAAATTCTGAGATTTCCAAACCCAACTATAACTTTTTCCGTCAAGATAGAACTGCCCAAGGGGGAGGAGTTGCAGTCTACTGCAGAGATAGCCTGCAAAGTAATGTCATACTTTCCAGGTCCATACCCAAACAGTTCGAACTTCGAATTTAAAAAAATAATCTCTCCAGAAATAAGTCTCTCACTGTTGCCGCCTGCTACCGACCCCCCTCAGCTCCCAGCTGTGCCCTGGACACCATTTGTGAATTGATCGCCCTCCATCTAGCTACAGAGTTTGTTCTGTTAGGTGACCTAAACTGCGATATGCTTAACACCCCGGCAGTCCTACAATCTAAGCTAGATGCCCTCAATCTCACACAAATCATCAAGGAACCCACTAGGTACAACCCTAAATCTGTAAACAAGGGCACCCTCATAGACGTCATCCTGACCAACTGGCCCTCCAAATACACCTCCGCTGTCTTCAACCAGGATCTCAGCGATCACTGCCTCATTGCCTGTATCCGCTACGGAGCCGCAGTCAAACGACCACCCCTCATCACTGTCAAACACTCCCTAAAACACTTCTGTGAGCAGGCCTTTCTAATCTACCTGGCCCGGGTATCCTGGAAGGATATTGACCTCAACCCGTCAGTTGAGGATGCCTGGTCATTCTTTAAAAGTAACTTCCTCACCATCTTAGATAAGCATGCTCCGTTCAAAAAATGCAGAACTAAGAACAGATATAGCCCCTGGTTCACTCCAGACCTGACTGCCCTCGACCAGCACAAAAACATTCTGTGGCGGACTGCAATAGCATCGAATAGTCCCCGCGATATTCAACTGTTCAGGGAAGTCAGGAACCAATACATGCAGTCAGTCAGGAAAGCAAAGGCCAGCTTTTTCAAGCAGAAATTTGCATCCTGTAGCTCTAACTCCAAAAGGTTCTGGGACACTGTAAAGTCCATGGAGAACAAGAGCACCTCCTCCCAGCAGCCCACTGCACTGAGGCTAGGTAACACGGTCACCACCGATAAATCCATGATAATCGAAAACTTCAACAAGCATTTCTCAACGGCTGGCCATGCCTTCCTCCTAGCTACTCCAACCTCGGCCAACAGCTCCACCACCCCCGCAGCTACTCGCCCAAGTCTCCCCAGCTTCTCCTTTACCCAAATCCAGATAGCAGATGTTCTGAAAGAGCTGCAAAACCTGGACCCGTACAAATCAGCTGGGCTTGACAATCTGACCCTCTATTTCTGAAACTATCCGCAAACCCTATCACCAGCCTGTTCAACCTCTCTTTCATATCGTCTGAGATCCCCAAGAACTGGAAAGCTGCCGCGGTCATCCCACTCTACAAAGGGGGAGAGAGACACCCTGGACCCAAACTGTTATAGACCTATATCCATCCTGCCCTGCCTATCGAAGGTCTTCGAAAGCCAAGTCAACAAACAGATCACTGACCATCTCGAATCCCACCGTACCTTCTCCGCTGTGCAATCTGGTTTCTGAGCAGGTCACGGGTGCACCTCAGCCACACTAAAGGTACTAAACAATATCATAACCGCCATCGATAAAAGACAGTACTGTGCAGCCGTCTTGATCGACCTGGCCAAGTCTTTCGACTCCGTCAATCACCATATTCTTATCGGCAGACTCAGTAGCCTCGGTTTTTCTAATGACTGCCTTGCCTGGTTCTCCAACTACTTTGCAGACAGAGTTCAGTGTGTCAAATCGGAGGGCATGTTGTCCGGTCCTCTAGCAGTCTCTATGGGGGTGCCACAGGGTTCAATTCTTGGGCCGACTCTTTTCTCTGTATATATCAATGATGTTGCTCTTGCTGCGGGCGATTCCCTGATCCACCTCTACGCAGACGACACCATTCTGTATACTTCTGGCCCTTCCTTGGACACTGTGCTATCTAACCTCCAAACGAGCTTCAATGCCATACAAAACTCCTTCCGTGGCCTCCAACTGCTCTTAAACGCTAGTAAAACCAAATGAATGCTTTTCAACCGTTCACTGCCTGCACCCGCACGCCCGACTAGCATCACCACCCTGGATGGTTCCGACCTAGAATATGTGGACATCTATAAGTACCTAGGTGTCTGGCTAGACTGTAAACTCTCCTTCCAGACTCATATCAAACATCTCCAATCCAAAATCAAATTTAGAATCGGCTTTCTATTTCGCAACAAAGCCTCCTTCACTCACGCCGCCAAACTTACCCTAGTAAAACTGACTATCCTACCGATCCTCGACTTCGGCGATGTCATCTACAAAATTGGCTTCCAATACTCAGCGAACTGGATGCAGTTTATCACAGTACCATCCGCTTTGTTACTAAAGCACCTTATACCACCCACCACTGCGACCTGTATGCTCTAGTCGGCTGGCCCTCGCTACATGTTCGTCGCCAGACCCACTGGTTCCAGGTCATCTACAAGTCCATGCTAGGTAAAGCCCCGCCTTATCTCAGTTCACTGGTCACGATGGCAACACCCACCCGTAGCACGCGCTCCAGCAGGTGTAACTCACTGATCATCCCTAAAGCCAACACCTCATTTGGCCGCCTTTCCTTCCAGTTCTCTGCTGCCTGTGACTGGAACGAATTGAAAAAATCGTTGAAGTTGGAGACTTTTATCACCCTCACCAACTTTAAACATCTGCTATCTGAGCAGCTAACCGATCGCTGCAGCTGTACATAGTCCATCGGTAAATAGCCCACCCAATTTACCTACCTCATCCCCATATCAAATCAAATCAAATTTATATATATAGCCCTTCGTACATCAGCTGATATCTCAAAGTGCTGTACAGAAACCCAGCCTAAAACCCCAAACAGCATACTGTTTTTATTTACTTTTCTGCTCTTTTGCACACCAGTATCTCTACCTGCACATGACCATCTGATCATTTATCACTCCAGTGTTAATCTGCTAAATTGTAATTATTCGCCTGCCTCCTCATGCCTTTTGCACACAATGTATATAGACTTGTTTTCTTTTTTTTATAGTGTGTAATTGACTTGTTTATTGTTTACTCCATGTGTAACTCTGTGTTGCTGTCTGTTCACACTGCTATGCTTTATCTTGGTCAGGTCGCAGTTGTAAATGAGAACTTGTTCTCAACTAGCCTACCTGGTTAAATAAAGGGGAAATAAAATTGGAATAAACAGTGAGGGAAAAAAGTATTTGATCCCCTGTTGATTTTGTACATTGCCCACTGACAAAAAAATGATCCGTCTATAATTTTAATAGTAGGTTTATTTGAACAGTGAGAGACAGAATAACAACAAAAGAATCCAGAAAAACGCATGTCAAAAATGTTTTAAATTGATTTGCATTTTAATGAGGGAAATAAGTATTTGACCCACTCTCAATAAGAAAGATTTCTGGCTCCCAAGTGTCTTTTATACAGGTACGAGCTGAGATTAGGAGCACACTCTTAAAGGCAGTGCTCCTAATCTCAGTTTGTTACCTGTATAAAAGACACCTGTCCACAGAAGCAATCAATCAATCAGATTCCAAACTCTCCACCATGGCCAAGACCAAAGAGCTCTCCAAGGATGTCAGGGACAAGATTGTAGACCTACACAAGGCTGGAATGGGCTACAAGACCATCGCCAAGCAGCTTGGTGAGAAGGTGTGAAGGTGACAACAGGTGGTGCGATTATTTGCAAATGGAAGAAACACAAAAGAACAGTCATTCTCCCTCGGCCTGGGGCTCCATGCAAGATCTCACCTCGTGGAGTTGCAATGATCATGAGAACGGTGAGGAATCAGCCCAGAACTACACGGGAGGATCTTGTCAATGATCTAAAGGCAGCTGGGACCATAGTCACCAAGAAAACAATTGGTAACACACTACGCCGTGAAGGACTGAAATCCTGCAGCGCCCGCAAGGTCCCCCTGCTCAAGAAAGCAATTATACATGCCCGTCTGAAGTTTGCCAATGAACATCTGAATGATTCAGAGGACAACTGGGTAAAAGTTTTGTGGTCAGATGAGACCAAAATGGAGCTCTTTGGCATCAACTCAACTCGCCATGTTTGGAGGAGAAGGAATGCTGCCTATGACCCCAAGAACACCAGCCCCATGTCAAACATGGAGGTGGAAACATTATGCTTTGGGGGTGTTTTTCTGCTAAGGGGACAGAACAACTTCACCGCATCAAAGGGACGATGGACGGGGCCATGTACCGTCAAATCTTGGGTGAGAACCTCCTTCCCTCAGCCAGGGCATTGAAAATGGTTCGTGGATGGGTATTCCAGCATGACAATGACCCAAAACACACGGCCAAGGCAACAAAGGAGTGGCTCAAGGAGAAGCACATTAACTTTTTATGGCTGCAGTGGCAGTATTAAGTAGCTTGGATGAAAATGTGCCCATTGTAAACGGCCAGCATCCTCAGTCTCAGTTGCTAATATATGCATATTAATATATGCATATTGTTTGAATTATGTCTGTGAGTATAACAGAACTGATATTGCAGGCAAAAACCTAAGAAATTCCACTTCCTGTTTGTATTTTTTCTGGGGGTGGCAGATTTTCAATCAAGCTCTCATTGAAATTACAGCGAGATATGGATGAGTTTTCACTTCCTACGCCTTCCACTAGATGTCAACATTCAATAGAACTTTGTCTGATGACTCTAATGTGAAGGGAGGTCGAATAAGACAGGAAATAGTCACCACTGCCACGAGTTGACCATGCTTTCACAATGCACGTTCACAGGGGAAGGTCCTGGTCACCGGTCATCTGAAGTCATTTTAATTTTCCGGTTGGAATGTTATTCAAGATATATGTAAACAACATTCTAAAGATTTATTCAGTACATCGTTTGACATGTTTCTGCTGACTGTTATGAAACTTTTGGACATTTCGTCACGTTATAGTGGACGTGCTTTGTGACTTTGGAATTGTTTACCAAACGCGCTAACCAAAGTAGCTAATTGGACATAAATAATGGACATTTTCGAACAAATCAAGCATTTATTGTGGACCTGGGATTCCTAGGACTGCATTCTGATGAAGTTCATCAAAGGTAAGGAAACATTTATCATGTCTGGTTTCTGTTGACTCTAACATGGCGGCTAATTTGGCTACTGTTCTGAGCTCCGTCTCAGATTATTGCATGGGTTGCTTTTTCCGTAAACGTTTTTTTAAAATCTGACACAGCAGTTGCATTAAGGAGAGTTATATCTATAATTCCACGTGTATAACTTGTATTATCATCTACATTTATGATGAGTATTTCTGTTGAAACGATGTGGCTATGCAAAATCACTTGATGTTTTTGGAACTAGTCAATCTAATACGCCAATGTTAAACTCCGATTTTTTTATATAAATATGAACTTTATCAAACAAACATGCATGTATTGTGTAACATGAAGTCCTATGAGTGTCATCTGATGAAGATAATTCAAGGTTAGTGATTAATTTTATATCTATTTCTGTTTTTTGTGAATGCTATATTTCGCTGGAAAATGGCTGTGCTTATTGTGGTTTGGTGGAAACCTAACATAATCGTTTGTAGTGCTTTCGCTGGAAAGCCTATTTGAAATCGGACAATAAGATTAACTTTAAAATGATATAAAACACATGTATGTTTTAAGAATTGTAATTATGAGATTTCTGTGGTTTGAATTTGGCGCCCTCTATTTTCACTGGTAGTTGTCATATCGATCCCGTTAGCGGGATTGCAGCCATAACAAGTTAAGGTCTAGCCGGTCTCCAGACCTTAATCCCATAGAAAATCGGTGGAGGGTGCTGAAGGTTCGAGTTGCCAAACGTCAGCCTCGAAACCTTAATGACTTGAAGATCTGCAAAGAGGAGTGGGACAAAATCCCTCCTGAGATGTGTGCAAACCTGGTGGCCAACTACAAGAAACGTCTGACCTCTGTGATTGCCAACAAGGGTTTTTCCACCAAGTACTAAGTCATGTTTTGCAGAGGGGGTCAAATACTTATTTCCCTCATTAAAATGCAAATCAATTTATAACATTTTTGACATGCATTTTTCTTTTTTGTTGTTGTTATTCTGTCTCTCACTGTTCAAATAAACCTACCATTAAAATTATAGACGGATCATTTCTTTGTCAGTGGGCAAACGTACAAAATCAGCAGGGGATCAAATACTTTTTTCCCTCACTGTGTATATATATATATAAAGGAACTAAGGTCAGGACATGACATATATATATATATATATATATATATATATATATATATATACTGTATATGTCACGTGGTTTGGTCAGGGCGTGAGTTGGGGTGGGCATTCTATGTTTTGTTCTATAGATATATATATATATTTATTTATGTTTATATATATATTTATATATATTTTTTTTTTTTAAAGGAAGCTTGGAAGATAAAGGGCCTGCCTGTGTTGCCTCAGCCTCAACCCAGCGACTCAGAGGGGATGAATAGGTGGTCACATAGCGATGACTGGGATCAGTTTAAAGTAGAAGATTGTGACTTTCTTTCTTGAAGTTCATTATTTGTCATTTAAAACCTTGCTTATGTTCTCACTGAGCATGTCTTGAACTCAGTGGAAAAGTACCAAACTACCAATTATCAGGACCTCGATTAGTCATATCGGGTGTGTTCAGTTAGAGTTGGGCTGGAACAAAAACCTGCACACCTGTATCTCTCCAGGACCAAAGTTGGTAATCACTCACCTGTATATCTGGCTGTGGCACTTTCCTCTGTTGCTCATGGCCTAGTAAGAGCAGATCTAGGATCAGATTACCCTACCCCAATCTTAACCATAACCATTGGAGGGGTTGAAATCGTATCTAATCCTGTATCATTGGGTATCTGTGGCAGTGGGGTTTCCCTGTGGGAAGTGTGCCGAAGGTGGAACCACGGCTGGCTTCCCCGGTCACCATCCTTGTCCCACGGGAGACCCCTCGAGCTGGCAGACACGTTGGCCCATGTTACCTCCCTCCCTTCCTCTATCCAGCTGCTGCCAAATGTCTCCTCCTCTCCTCCACACGGGTGCCCTTTGAAGGGGAAGCGCTTCAGAATAGGAGGAGGCTCAATGTGCTATTGTGAAAAGCTAACTACTATAGTCCCATAGTTTTCCTTCATTTTTAAATCAAATTCATTACATCTTTATTTATCCAGGTTAGTCTCATTAAGAATTTGTATTTTACCTTTATTTAACTAGGCAAGTCAGTTAAGAACAAATTCTTATTTACAAAGATGGCCTACCGGGAACAGTGGGCTAACTGCCTTGCTTAGGGGCAGAATGACAGATTTTTACCTTGTCAGCTCAGGGATTTGATCCAACAACCTTTCAGTTACTGGCCCAAAACACTCTAATCACTAGGATACCTGCACCCCACCTGGATACCTGGATATACCTGAGAAACCTGGTTAAGTAAACAAGAGAACTGAACCTCAGAGATTTTCCTTACTTTGATGCTTCGGACGCGATGCAACGTGAACAGTATAGCAGCTTTCATTGATTTCAAAGGCAGCATTCCCTCAACGGCTGAAGGCTGATGGCAATGCCGGACGCCCAATAGCTGTAGTGCAGCAAGGTTGGAGTTTGAAGGGAAGTGGTGAAACTTTACAATAGGATTTCACACATTACAATAGGTGGAATGCTACTTCTAAAGTGCTACCCTAGTTCCCTAGTAGAAGCAAGTTGACGATTCCAACATTTTCGGACCACTACACAACTATTGATATAGAACCACAGAGAGTTACCGCAAGTCGCAAAGAAAACAGGGGCTGCCTCCTCTATTCCAGCACCATTTCAACATTAACATTTCAACATCATCACATCACCTCTGCTCAGTCTAATACAGTGACAACTAAAAGATGCCAAAAACAATTTAGTCCAATCAACGTAAGCTAAATATGATGTGACTGTCCATGGTTCTGATTTCTGTGGGTGTGTGCGTGCAAGTAGAAAAAACATGTTGACTCACCCTACTTGTAGAGAAAAGCAAATGCCACCCTCCTCTCTTTCATGTTGACTAAACTGTCTATCACTCTGTCATACAGTACACGCTTTTATTTTTTGTTGTCCTAGGCTACCTGGCTTGTCTGCTAAAATGCTTGACAGCTCGCCTAACTTCCATTCATGAGCAACGTTAGCTAGTTAATATTATCCTTCTACATGTAGCTACGGTACATATTGAACTTCCATCCTCTCAGGCCAGGGGCACAACAATGTATTAAATGATGTTTGGATCAGAATTGTTGTTATAATCATTGGCCAGTGCAGCGAATTAAGTAAAACCACAGTGCAAATCCCTATCTCCATCAATGGCTAATTTAGGAAAGGGAACATTTTAGCTAGCTAGTCACTGGAGGACAACAACACAACAAGATGCAACAATTCAAGTTGTTTCTGTCAATGAGTATGCCCTCAATGCAATTTCATAGGAGTTACGACAAATCAAAACTGACTTCACTTGAAACTTTTTTTGGAGCGCCAGGACCATTCACTGTTGAGCTCACTCAGTTTAGCTCAACGCTGATTGGCTATTACTTTATCAAAACAAACATTTACATTTACATTTACATTTAATCATTTATGTGCTACATCCAGAGAGACTTACAAAGTATTTGCTTTCACCTTATGACATTCAGTGGAACAGCCACTTTACAAAAGTGCATCTAGGTCTTTTAAGGGGGGGGGGGGAGAAGGATTTTTATCATCCTAGGTATTCCTGTGGGGTTTCAGGAATCTAAAACAAAAATCCAGAAAATCACATTGTATGAGGAGTTTTTCCACCATTGGGGGTAATTAAGTTTTGATTTTAGCGGGAACTATACTTTTGGTAGGGAAGCAGGCCAGAGGTGGATGAAGCGTGCCCTTGTTTGGGTGTAGGGCCTGTCAAATGCCTTAAATATATATGTGCCGTTCCCCTCACAGCTCCGTAGGCAAGCACCATGGTCTTGTAGCGGATGCCAGCTTCAACTGGAAGCCAGTGGAGATAGCGGATATACGTGAGAGAACTTGGGAAGGTTGAACACCATACGGGCTATACGTTCTGGATGAGTTGTAGGGTTTAATGGCACATAGGGATATCAGCCAACATAGTTGCAGTATATCCATACGGGAGATGATAGTGCCTGGATTAGGACCTGCGCCGCTTCCTGTGTGAGGCAGGGTCGTATAATGCGGATGTTGTAGAGCATGAACCTACAGGAACGGGCCACCGCCTTGATGTTAGTGGGGGAGAACGAAGGGTGTTTCCAGGATCACTGCCAAGGTTTTAGCGTTTTCTACTTACAACACAATGGAGTTGTACCGTTTTATCATGGAACGGGCAGTCCTTCAACTGGGAGGAAGAGCAGCTCCGAATCTAAAACAAAAATCCAGAAATGATCGTCATCCACACTGATATTTTATGCAGTAATTCATTTGCATTTCATTAGGGGGAAAGGATAAGATTAATTGTGTTTTATACATGCAATGATAGGAGAGACCATGTGAGGTTATGACAGAGCCAAGTGACTTGGTGTATAGCGAGAATATATAGGGCCTAGAACAGAGCCCTGGGGACACCAGTGGTGAGAGCACGTGGTGATATACATTCTCGCCACGCCACCTGGTAGGAGCGACCTGTCAGGTAGGACGCAATCCAAGTGTATAGATGCCCAACTCGGAGAGGGTGGAGAGGAGGATCTGATGGTTACATATCGAATATGATAGGTAGAAGGATGAGAGCAGAGGAGAGATAGTTAGCTTTAGCAGTGCGGAGCGTGTGATACAGAGAAGAGCAGTCTCAGTTGAATGACTAGTCTTGAAACCAATATATATATATATATAATATGTGTGTGTACAGTGGGGAGAACAAGTATTTGATACACTGCCAATTTTGTAGGTTTTCCAACTTACAAAGCATGTAGAGGTCTGTAATTTTTATCATAGGTACACTTCAACTGTGAGAGACGGAATCTAAAACAAAAATCCAGAAAATCACATTGTATGATTTTTAAGTAATTAATTTGCATTTTATTATATATATATGTGTGTTTTTTATACATGTATATATGTGTGTATATATATATACGTGTGTATATATGTATGTGTGTATATATGTGTACATATGTACACTATATACAGTTGAAATCAGAAGTTAACATACACTTTAGCCAAATACACTTGAACTCAGTTTTTCACAATTCCTGACATTTAATCCTCGTAAACATTGCCTGTCTTAGGTCAGTTAAAATCACCACTTTATTTTAAGAATGTGAAATGTCAGAGTAATAGTAGAGAGAATTATTTATATCAGCTTTTATTTCTTTCATCACATTCCCAGTGGGTCAGAAGTTTACATACCTCAATTAGTATTTGGTAGCTTTACCTTTAAATTGTTTAACTTGGGTCAAACGTTTTGGTTAGCCTTCCACAAGCTTCCCACAATAAGTTGGGTGAATTTTGGCCCATTCCTCCTGACAGAGCTGGTGTAACTGAGTCAGGTTTGTAGGCCTCCTTGCTCGCAAACGCTTTTTCACTTTTGCCCACAAATTTTCTATAGGATTGAAGTCAGGGCTTCGTGATGGCCACTCCAAACCTTGACTTTGTTGTCCTTAAGCCATTTTGCCACGACTTTGGAAGTATGGTTGGGTCATTGTCCAATTGGAAGACCCATTCGCGTCCAAGCTTTAACTTCCTGACTGATGTCTTCAGTTGTTGCTTCAATATATCCACATGATTTTCCTCCCTCGTGATGCCATCTATTTGGTGAAGTGCACCAGTCCCTCCTGCAGCAAAGCACCCCCACAACATGATGCTGTCACCCCCGTGCTCCACGGTTTGGATGGTGTTCTTCAGCTTGCAAGCCTCCCCTTTGTCCTCCAAACATAATGATGGTCATTATGGCCAAAAAGGACATTTCACCAAAAAAGTACGATCTTCGTCCCCATGTGCAGTTGCAAACCGTAGTCTGGATTTTTATGGGGGGTTTGGAGCAGTGGCTTCTTCCTTGCTAAACGGCCTTTCAGATTTTGTCGATATAGGACTCGTTTCACTGTGGATATAGATGTTTTCACACCAAAGTGACAGAACGTGTCTCCTTCCTGAGCGGTATGACGGCTGCGTGGTCCCATGGTGTTTCTACTTGCGTACTATTGTTTTTACAGATGAACATGGTACATTAAGGCGTTTGAAAATTGCTCCCAAGGATGAACCAGACTTGTGGAGGTCTACAAAATAAAAGCTGAGGTCTTGGCTGATTTCTTTTGATATTCCCTTGATTTCAAGCAAAGTTTGAAGGTAGGCCTTGAAATACATCCACAGGTCCAATTGACTCAAATGATGTCAATCAGCCTATCAGAAGCTTCTAAAGCCATGACATCATTTTCTGGAATTTTCCAAGCTTTTTAAATGCACAGTCAACTTAGTGTATGTAAACTTCTGACCTACTGGAATTGTGATACAGTGAATTATAAGTGGAATAATCTGTCTGTAAACAATTGTTGGAAAAACGACTTGTGTCATGTACACAGTAGATGTCCTCCCGGATCCGGGAGTGTTGTCATCAACTGACATTAATATTACTAGAAAACATTCATATTCATGAAATCACAAGTGAAATATATTGAAACACAGCTTAGCCTTTTGTTAATCACCCTGTCGTCTCAGATTTTGAAAAAATGCTTTACAGCCAAAGCAAGACAAGCATTTGTGTAAGTTTATCGATAGCCTAGCATAGCAATATGCCTAGCTAGCAGCAGGCAACCTGGTCACGAATATAAGAAAAGCAATCAAATTAAATAGTTTACGTTTGATGAGCTTCTGATGTTTTCACTCACAAGACTCCCAGTTAGATAGCAAATGTTCCTTTTTCCAAAAATATTATTTTTGTAGCCGAAATAACTCTGTTAGTTTTACACGTTGGCTGAGAATTCAACCGGAAATTGCGGTCACGACAACGCGGAAAAATATATTATAATAATATCGACAGAAACATGGCAAAATTAGTTTATAATCAATCCTCAAGGTGTTTTTCAAATATCTGTTCGATAATATATCAACCGGGACAGGTGGCTTCTTAGTAGGAAAGAGAGAAACAATGGCCGCATTTGTCCTTTACGCACCAAACACTATGAGAGACATCAGCTGACCACTGAAGCAATGCTGACGTTCAGGCTCATTTTTCAAAATAAAAGCCTGAAACTATGTATTGTGACACTAGACACATTAGGGAAGCCATAGAAAAAGGAATCTGGTTGATATCTCATTCAGGGACGCATAGGAACGCAGAGCTTTCTAAATAAGAGTCCCTTCCTGATTGTATTTTTCTCAGGCTTTCGCCTGCAATATCAGTTCTGTTATACTCACAGACAATATTTTTACAGTTTTGGAAACTTTAGAGTGTTTTCTATCCTAAGCTGTCAATTATATAGCCCGTTTACTTTGGGAACGTTATTTTTCCAAAAATGAAAATAGTGCCCCCTAGATTCAACAGGGTTACGACTTTCCAAAACGATTGTTTGTTAACAAGACATTTGTGGAGTGGTTGAAAAACGAGATTTAATGACTCCAACCTAAGCGTATGTAAACTTCCGACTTCAACTCTACATTAGAACACCTACTCATTCAAGGATACCTACTCATTCATTTTCCAAACCATCTGGATTGCGCTTAGTGGGACTATCATTTGTTTTTCGACAGGACAATGACCCAACACACCTCCAGGCTGTGTAAGCGCTATTTGACCAAGAGTGAGAGTGATGAAGTGCTGTATCAGATGACCTGGCCTCCCCAATCCCCTGACCTCAACCAAATTGAGATGGTTTTGGGATGAGTCGAACCGCAGAGTGAAGGAAAAGCAGCCAACAAGTGCTCAGCATACGTGGGAACTCCTTCAAGACTGTTGGAAAAGCAAGGGAGGCCAAATGCTTGCTGGCTTCTCTTGCATTCAATGTTACGGGCGGCAACAATGTCAGCCTCATGCGAATTGAAGGAAAATATAAAACACAAAGAGAGAATCCGGGCCTCCATTGGCATCCATGAATACACGCCACTGAGCTAATGTCTAATTACAAAGCACTAGCTACTGTCATCCTGGTAAACTAGTCTTGCTAAACGGGCTAACACAGCATAATGAAGCAATTGCTAAGCTGTGGCTAATGCACCTCTAACCAGCACAGTGACTTAATTACTAATTATATGGAAGTTCTAGTGAGTGCTTGGTAAGTGTAAAAAAGTGTATTTTGTTCTTCAGGCTAGAGACCGTAGAGGAAGAGAGGAAGGGATGAAGGGAAAAGAGAGAGAGAGACTGCATTGCTATCAAGCATGTCAGTGGTATCAGAAGCAGCAGTCACATTTTGCTTGCAGAAGAGGTTGATAGGTTTCACAGTAAACATGGAAAAAAAATGGTCTCATTATACTTCATAATAAGACAAGTTTTGTTCAAATGTCATTACATTGAGGATGTAGAACACACACACACACACTCAGATCATGTTAATTTATGCAGGTCTGAAAGGCAGTAGTGTAAGAAGACACACACACGCACAACACACACACCTAGAGGTGCTAGTGTATGTGTGAAAGTTGGTGTGTGTTAGCGGGCGGGATTGGGTGTATAAAGTGTGTGTCACTGCTACTGTCATTTTGAAAAGGAATTCAGTAATTAAAACAAACCTCTTCTCCCTGCCCCCTGCTGAGAGACAGCACCAATAACTCTTTTTATTTATTTTTTATCAAAAAGAAAGGAAGGGGTTTAAATTTAGCTGTGTGTGTCTGGTTGCCATGAGGGGAGAATTTTCTAGCTAATACCAGAGATGCTAACTGGTTAGACAGCAAGGGAGTGCACACGCAAACCGTTGCTTCCTCCCACAGCACATGCAGCCCGCTGTTGTGGCCTCGAGGCAGCAAGGTTTCCAAATGGACTTCACATAGAAATGAACACAGAGGATCACCAAGGCTTTTCATCCCTGACCCAAAAGCTTTTAACGTTTCATTTAAACCCACAAAAACATAAACCTTAACCTGTTCCTTTGGTTTTTCAGGGGGAATTATTTATTGTGGCTAAAACCCAGTGGGTCTTCTAACTCTCCATTTTGGGGACACAGACTGGTTCCCCACAGTTATACACTTCCTAAAACAAATGTTAATCTCTATTCTACTGTACAGTAGGTGATGTATGGAGGTAATTTTGTCAGACAATGGCAACAATGCATCACCCAAGAGTGTGCAGAGAATAGGATGAAATATATCAACAGTGGAAACTGCTGTGAGATCTGATTAAAGATGTGGTACATAAACGCAATCTCATGTATTACTGAGTCAGATCCTTTTCATTATGATTACTCAAGTATTTCCCTCTGTTTCCTCTTTCAACATTGCAGCAGTCAGCTAAACGGATAAAATGACCATATCGACGGAGAGTGAACATTTCTGAACTTTCTGCTGCGTGCTGTTTTTGTTTGGAGAGGTGTCGCATCGTGACCTAGATATGCTACTTTGGATGCTTCAAAACTTTCGTCTCCATGGTAACTCCCAATGTGAGAGCGAGTGAGCGGTACGATGTGCTGCGTGCTGAATGCTGGAGGTTGTCTGCTGAGCCATCTGAGGTATACAGACAAGCACAACGAGCTAACTAACACCCCTGCCACTTACTGCTGCCTGCCATAGAACACCCTATGTAAAAGACGGGTCATATGCTAGAAATGCACAGTCCACTCCTGTTAAATGCAGTGGCTTGGGGCTATCATGAGAGCGTGCACTTATCATGCAAATATCCCAAGTAAGCAAAGTGAAAAGCGAAAATTATTTTGGGGATAATTGGAACTGGTGAACTGCATTTCAGTTTTGAAGAGATTGCAGAAGTTCACTGTACACAGTAAGATGATTCTATTCTCATTCTATACTAAGAACACCTTCCTAATATTGAGTTGCACCCCCTTTTGCCCTCAGAACAGCCTCAGTTCTTCGGGCATGTACTACAAGGGGTTGAAAGCTTTCCACAGGGATGCTGGCCCATGTTGACTCCAATGCTTCCTACAGTTGTGTCAAGTTGCCTGGATGTCCTTTAGGTGATGTACCATTTGTGATACACACAGGAAACTGTTGAGTGTGAAAAACCCACCACCATTGCAGTTCTTGTCACACTCAAACCAGTGTGCCTGGCACCTATTACCATACCCCGTTCAAAGGCACTTAAATATTTTGTTTGCCCATTCAACCTTTGAATGGCACACATACACAATCCATGTTTCTCCATGTTGTCTCAAGACTTTAAAATCCTTCTTTAACCTGTCTCCTCCCCTTCATCTACACTGATTGAAGTGGATTTAATAGGTGTGACATCAATAAGGGATCATAGCTTTCACCTGGATTTGCCTGATCTGTCTAAGTCGCTCTGGATAAGAGCGTCTGCTAAATGACTTAAATGTAAATGTAAATATATTGTATGTTTTTGCTGATTCTGCTGTAGCTAGCCTATCCCTTTCCTCTACCTGACCAAAGGGACAGATACACACATTTATAAACACCCACCCTATATCTTTGTCGAATGCATAATAATGTAGACCCACACCTGGTGCTTGGGAGGCACACATGGAAGAGAGGAGAGAGGAGCCGTCTGTGATATATCATTCAGGTGTGAGGCTGGTGGCCAGAGAAAGGGATGAGTGGGGGGTGTTGGTAGCCCCCTCGACACACACGCACAAACACACACAGCCCTGGGCCCTTTATCTCTTTCTCACACTCTCTGTGAGATGGGCAGGGTGTACTGTGGCCAGGTTGAGGACTGGGGAATGTAGGACAAATAGTAACGGGTGGGCAAGGCTGCTAAAAACTACTGTAGGTATTTCTGTACCGGCTTCCAAACAAGCCAATTAGACTGTACCGTAGGTGTGTTGTCACTACATTATTGTTATGTTGTTATCAGCCTGCACACAAACACAAAGGGCCGTGCACAGACCTTTCAGGGTGCAGGTGCTCAAAATTTAAAAAACAGGTCACCCCCCCACCTCCCCGCTTGAAAAAAATGATGCTTTCATAATTCATATCTCAGAATTCATAACATACCAAATGCCTCTGTAGGGAAAATTGAGCGTAGGCCCATTTATTTCTACAACAACACACTCACTCATCATCACAAATTGTAAGCAAGCTAGTTACAGTGCCTCCTAAAGACATGATGAGAAAAGACGGTGGACTATCAGCTGATCAGTGATGTTGATGATAGATGTACTCGTCAAAAGTTTGGACACACCTACTCATTCAACAGTTTTTCTTTTCATTTGACTATATTCTACATTGTAGAATAATAGTGAAGACATCAAAACTATGAAATAACACACATGGAATCATGTAGTAACCAATTTTTTTGAAACAAATCTAAATATATTTTACTTTTGAGATTCTTCAAAGTAGCCAACCTTTGCCCTGATGACAGCTGTGCACACTTTTGGCATTCTCTCAACCAGCTTCATGAGGTAGTCACCTGGAATTCATTTCAATTAACAGTTGTGCCTTGTTATTGAGCCCGTCAGTTGTGTTGTGACAAGGTAGGGGTGGTATACAGAAAGATTGCCCTATTTGGTGAAAGACCAAGTCCATATTATTATTGTATATTTTTTGGGACACACCTATTCATTCAAGTGTATATCACCACCAAAAGGTGCACTTTGGAGACTGGAAGGGTAAAGGGGCATGTGCTCTGCACAGGTAGATGCCTATCTGTGCACAGGCCTGCACACACTCCCCATCTCTCTCCACAGTGCAAATTGTGGCTTAGCATTTGCACACTGGGCGCTTGAAGGCCCGAATGGGGGGAGATAAGGAAAGAGGGATGACACAGGGATAGTGGGACGAAGGACAAACAAAGCAGGCTGTTATCCATGCCCCTGGAAGGAAGAGTGGATCTGGACCCCTCTCTCTCTCTCTGCAACGTTTACACATTTTCTACCTTCCACATGTCTCGTTGCAGGCTATGGGTGAGGTGAAACGGAAAAGAAGTAGTTGATTTAAAATTACAATTTGGAGCGAGGGGGTCTGCAGAGATAGAGGGAGCAGGAGGGTTTCAAAAACGGCCTCCCGAGTGGCACAGCGGTCTATGGCATTACTACAGCCTGGTGTTCGATCCCAGGCTGTGTCATTACCGGCTGTGACCGGGAGTCCCATAGGGCAGCGCACAATTGGCCCAGCGTCATCTGGGTTAGGTTGAGGGTTTGGCCGGGGGGGGGGGGGGGGGATTTACCTAGTTCCTTGCGCTTTATTGACTCCTTGTGGCGGGCCAGGCACTTGCAGGCTAACCTCGGTTGTCAGTTGGACGCTGTTTCCTCTGACATTGGTGCAGCTGGCTTCCAGGTTAAGCGAGTGGGTGTCAAGAAGCGTAGTTTTGCGGGTCATGATTCAGAGGATGCATGACTCCACCTTCACCTCTCGGGAGATGCAGTGATCATGAAATTGAGAAGAAAAAGGGGTTAACAATTAAGGAGAGAATATATGATCCAAATAACATTTCATAACATCCATCTCCTATTACTCTATGCCCCAGTGTTTATATGTGTTTGTATGCATGCTTTCCTGTGTGTGTGTGTGTGTGTGTGTGTGTGTGTGTGTGTGTGTGTGTGTGTGTGTGTGTGTGTGTGTGTGTGTGTGTGTGTGTGTGTGTGATTGTATACAGTGCATTCGGAAAGTATTCAGACCCCTTCCCTTTTTCCACATTTCCCTCATCAATCTACACACAATATCCCATAACGATGAAGCGAAAACAGGTTTTTAGAAATGTTTGCAAACGTATATTTTTTTTAGATACAGAAATAACTTATTTACATAAGTATTCAGACACTTTGTATGAGAATGAAATTTGAGCTCAGGTGCATCCTGTTTCCATTGATCATGCTTGAGATGTTTCTACAACTTGATTGGAGTCCACCTGTGGTCATTTCAATTGATTGGACATGATTTGGAAAGGCACACACTTGTGTTTTTAAGGTCCCACAGTTGACAGTGCATGTCAGAGCAAAAACCAAGCCATGAGATCGAAGGAATTGACCGTAGAGCTCCGAGACAGGATTGTGGTGAGGCACAGATCTAGGGAAGAGTACCAAAAAATGTCTGCAGCATTGAAGGTCCCAAAGAACACAGTGGCCTCCATCATTCTTAAGTGGAAGAAGTTTGGAGTCACCAAGACTCTTCCCGGCCAAATTGAGTAATCGGGGGAGAAAACCTGCTACAGAGCGCTCAGGACCTCAGACTGGGGTCCTCAGACAGGGCAATGACCCTAAGCACACAGCCAAGACAACGCAGGAGTGGCTTCGGGACAAGTACGCAGTCTGTTGTCAAAAATTGATGGGGTAGGGATTTGGGCTTAATCAACTGATGCTGGTTACAATGGTTACAATGTTTATCGCACTGATCGGGTTAAGAAAGGTGGGGGTGTGGCTATATATGTAAAAACTAAAAACTAAATTCCCTGTAAGTGTGGCAAAGTCTGAAACTATTTGTAAACAGTTGGAATTTTTTGCTTTGAATATTGAGGTTTCAAAGGGTCTCTCTATAACTGTGATTGGCTGTTATAGACCCCCCTCTGCTCTCTATAACTGTGATTGGCTGTTACAGACTCCCCTCTGCTCTGGGTGATGCATTTTCTTATTTGAAACACCTTATGTCTAAACTTCTTTATAGTGAAATGATCTTGATTGGTGATCTCAACTGGTGTTGGCTAAAGCTGGTGTCTGATGACTTAAAAATGGTTTGTAACTCTATGAATCTTACCCAGTTGATTAACTCACCCACTCGCCCAAATCTTAATTTCCCAGATGAATCTACCCTGAATGATTTGATATTGACAAATGTTCCACATAAATATTCTGCGGTTGCTGTTTTTTGTAATGATTTATTTAAGTGACCTGTTAGAAACACTAAGGTTCCTAAGACAAACCCACGTTTTATTTGTAAGAGACATTTTAAGTGTTTTAATGAGCAGGCTTTCTTTCATGATTTGTTTTATTTTGACTGGAGCAGATTGAATTTATCCCTGATGTGGAAACTGCCTGGAAATTCTTTCGTGATGTTTTTTTCCAAATAGTAAACAAACATGCCCGCAGGTTCAGAGTTAAAGGGCAGGATAATCCATGGTTTTCTTCTGAGCTGTCTTGTATTATTCACGACCGTAATCTAGTCTGGGCTAAAGCAAGGAAATCATGTTCTGATGCTGATTGGCTTATATTTAGGCAGTTACGAAACAAGTGTTATTTTCTTCTCAGGAAGGCCAAGTCTGAATATTTATGTCTGTTACCACTGATAACCTGAATGACCCTAGAAAGTTTTGGAAGGCTATTAAGTCTATGTCTGGTAACAGTAATGTTAATGAATTACCGTCATGTGTTTTGAAGGACTCTGTTGCTGTACATGACAAAACTGAAATGCTGAATTATTTCAATCAGCACTTTGTATCATCTGGTAGGCTGTTTGATTCAGTGTCCTCTGTCTCTGTACAACCAACCCTGTGTGGATGAACCAGTGAGAGCTGGTCAAACTTTTAGCGTTTTGTCATTCTCAGTGCAGGTGGTACATAAAGCCCTGAAATCCTTAGATCAGAGAAAGCCTGCAGGTCCTGATCTTTTGGATCCCTGCTTTTTAAATCTGGCAGCTGATTTCATAGCTGAACCACGTACATATCTGTTCAATCTAACCCTGGATTGTAATGAAATTCCGAAAATCTGGAAATCAGCATTTGTCCTACTACTTTTAAAAGGGGGAGATCCAACTCTTTTAAATAATTATAGGCTAGGTTTGCTAACTATCTGTCTAATATAACTCAGTGCACTCAATTTGATGGGTTTATGTCTGTTAAATTGTCTGTCTTTAATGGTGTGCCCCAAGGCTCTGTACTTGGTCCTCTCTTGTTCACTATTTATATAAATGATTGAGACAAAAATGTCCAAAATGCGCAACTTCATTTTTATGCTGATGGTACTGTTATTTACTGTTGTGCCTCGTCTCTTACAAAAACTTTCCAGAACTTGTAGCTCCCTCCAGTAACCACGAGCACAACCGTTCCTTGATTTTAACTGGCGGCTTTATTCTGTAGATTTAGTCAGAATTATCACCTATAAAGTAAATGAAAATACAGTTAAGCACACTCTTACAACCTCATCTTACGAGTGACTTATTAGTTTGATATAACTCTGAAGTGCTTGCATACATAAACAGTTTAGCCGGAGCTATAACAGTATCAGATTAAACACATGAATAAAGGAAAAATACCTAAGTGGATGCTTATAACAGAAGGGAGGAAATCAAACTTCACACTTATTATTCCTGGCATGAACTTCATCCTTAATTATTATAATGTTACTATCCTAACATACACACTTCATCCTTAATTATTATAACGTTACCATCCTAACATACACACTTCAACCTTTACGAACTACACCTGATGACATGAAAACTTAGCTAACACAGCGCGGGATTGCCTTCCCTCCAAAAGTGTGTTGCTACAATAAGGATCCCCGTTACAACAGTTATTAGCTACATAGTTCCGCCTGTCTTATCATTACCCCCGCACAGAGAACATGTCAACAATTCAAACAAAAAACAACGACATAGACTTACTGTCACGGGTTACTAGGAGTGGAAGGTAGGAGTCAGGCGCAGAGAGCAGAGGGTTCAATGATTCGTAATAATTTAATTCTCAGGAGAAAACGGTCACGCCAAACACAGGGCGCATACACACTGACCAACCCAAAACACAGGGCAAACGATCCAGAGAACAAAACCAAATCCACAATCGACAGAGAACACAAAATAATCCCGCACAAATCGACCAAAAATCAAGAAACACAGAAAAGGAAAAAGGGATCGGTGGCGGCTAGTAGACCGGCGACGACCACCACCGAGCACCGCCCGAACAGGCAGGAAAAAGGGATCGGGGGCGGCTAGTAGACCGGCAACGACCCCCACCGAGCACCGCCCGAACAGGCAGGAAAAAGGGATCGGGGGCGGCTAGTAGACCGGCGACGACCACCACCGAGCACCGCCCGAACAGGCAGGAAAAAGGGATCGGTGGCGGCTACTAGACCGGCGACGACCACCACCGAGCACCGCCCGAACAGGCAGGGGAGCCACCTTCGGTGGGAGTTAGTTACAGAACTTGCAAACTTGCAAATTGCTGTCAGTTACAGAACTTGCAAACTGCTTTTTATACTGTTCAACATACCTTGTGTCAATTGAAGCTTATACTCAATACTGACAAAACTAAACTAATGGTGTTTTCTAAAGCAAGAAATAGACCTCTGAACCTTTCAACTATTACTACCTGTCAGGGCAAGGAGATTGAGGTTGTAACCTCATATAAATATCTTGGAATTTTAATTGATGACGGCCTCTCTTTTAAATTGCATATTCAACAATTTACAAAAAAATTTAAGCTGAATTTGGGATTTTATTTTAAGAATAAGGCCTGTTTTTCTTTTGAAAACAGAAGGAGGCTAGTATCAGCTACATTTATGCCTTTACTAGACTATGGATATTTTATATATGAATGCTTCTGCTCAGTGTTTGAGATTTCTTTTAATTTATTTTAAACTGCAAAACCCTTACGCACCACTGCACTTTGTATACCAGGGTTGGCTGGCCTTCTCTAGTCACTCGTAGGCTCAGGCACTGGTATACTTTTATTTGTAAAGCCACTTGGGGTTTACTACCTTTTTATTTGGGCATTCTTATTGTTCAGAAATGTGGTGGGTACTCTCTTTGTTCACTGGACTTTATCCCGCTAACTGTTCCAAATGTCCGAACTGAATTTGGTAAAAGGGCTTTTATGTACTCTGCGACATCGTCTTGGAACGCCTTACAAAATACTTTTAAACTGGAAGATCTTGTCCCGATTGGTATTTTTAAATCACTGATGAATGATCTTGAGACTGATTCCCTGACCTGTCAATGGTTTTAATTTGCTGTTTTTTATTTTGTTATACTCTTGTGAATTCTATGGTTTTTACTAGATTACTCTTAGTTTTTTATGTTGTTGGTCTGTAATTTTTGTAATGACTTGGTCTCTGAATGTCCTTGAGTGGCCCAGCCAGAACCCGGACTTGAACCCGAACTAGCATCTCTGGAGAGACCTGAAAATAGCTGTGCAGCAATGCTCCCCATCCAAAATGACAAAGCTTGAGAGGATCTGCAGAGAAGAATGGGAAACACTCCCCAAATGCAGGTGTGTCAAGCTTGTACCGTCATAGCCAAGAAGACTCGAGGCTGTAATCACTGCCAAAGGTGATTCAACAAAGATCTGAGTAAAGGATCTGAAAACTTACGTAAATTTGATATTTACGGTTTTTGTTTTAATACATTTGTGGAAAATTTGTTAAACCTGTTTTCGCTTTGTCATTATGGGGTATTGTGTATAGATTGTTTAGGAAACAAAGCAATTTAATACATTTTAATATATGGCTGCAATGTAAAGAAATATGGACACACCTGTGTGGGTGTGTGTACATGCATGTGTGCTTCTGTGCATGTTTACATCTGTGTGTGTGTGTTGTGTGTGCGTGTCTGTGTGTAAGCCGGCCCCCTGAAGCAGACCGTGAGCTGTGGACCGTCCAAGCCTGTTTTCCAGAGATAGCGTTGGGCTGTTTTGTTGCTACCCACCAATCAGCCCCGCGCTCACACCGAGAGGAGGGAGAGACCTGGCACAGCCCCCCACCTACATGTACACACACACTCTCTCTGTTAGATACACACTCACGCACACACACACACTCCTCCATCTTCTGCTCACTAAATCCTTTCCCACACACTACAGCTCCTCCATTAGTTTAGAACAGATTACACATGGATTTCAGAGTTAATCTCAATACGGTGGTAGAAAGTGGCTTCCTCTCCTTTTCTCCTTCATCTGATCTCAGCCGAAGGAAAGATAGAGGAATTAGTGGTGGCCATCAAACATATTGGTTTACCTGTCCTGAATGATCAATGTGTCAAAGGTGAGAGAGAGATCCACATCCACTCTTCCCTCCAGAGAGACATCAGGGACTGTAACATACTCTGTTTCACGGAATCATGGCTCTCTCCAGATATACTGTCATCGTCCATACAGTCAGCTGTGTTCTCAGTACATCGTGCAGATAGGAATAAAGAACTCTATGTGTATATTTCATGATTAACTAGTCATGGTGTGATTGTGGTAACGTCCAGAAACTGAAGTCCTTTTGTTCACCAGACCTAGAATATCTCACAATCAAATGCCGACCGTATTACCTCCCAAGATAATTCTCTTCAGTTATGGTGACAGCCGTCTATATTGCCACTCAAGCCGATACCACGACGGCCGTCAAGGAACTACACTGGACTTTGTGCAAACTGGAAACCACATATCCTGAGGCTGCATTTATTATAGCAGGGGATTTGAACAAAGCAAATTTAAGGAAAACTCTACCAAAGTTCTATCAACACATTGCCCATAGTTCTCGCGCTGCAAAAACTCTCAACCGTTCCGGGATGGCTACAAGGCCATCTCCCACCCTCCCTTTGGCAAATCAATTCACGACTCCATTTTGCTCCTCCCTTCCTATAGGCAGAAACTCAAACAGGAAGTACCTGTGCTAAGGTCTATTCAATGCTGGTCTGACCAATTGGAATCCATGCTTCAAGATTATGTTGATCACGTGGACTGGGATATGTTCCGGGTTTTGACGTATACACTGACACAGTGACTGAGTTCATCAGGAAGTGTATAGGGGATGTTGTTCCAACTGTGACTATTAAAACCTACCCAAACCAAAAACCGTGGATAGATGGCAGCATTTGAGCAAAACTTCCCTATGTAAGGAAATCAAACAGGCAAAACGCCAGTACAGAGACAAAGTGGAGTCGCAATTCAATGACTCAGACACGAGACGTATGTAGCAGGGTCTACAAACAGTCACGGATTACAAAGGGAAAACCAGTCACATCTTGCTCCCAAAGAAGCTAAACACCTTCTTCACCCGCTTTGATGATAAAACAGTGACACCGACACGGCCCACTCCCAAGGACTGGATGGTTCTCCGTGGCCAACGTGAGTAAGACATTTAATAAGGCTGCCGGCCCAGACGGCATCCCTAGCAGCATCCTTATAGCATGCGCAGACCAGCTGGCTGGAGTGTTTACAGACATATTCAATCTCTCCCTATCCCAGCCTGCTGTCCCAACTTGTTTCAAGATGTCCACCATTGCTCCTGTACCCAAGAAAGCAAAGGTAACTGAACTAAATGACTATATCCCCATAGCACTAACTTCTGTCATGAAGTGATTTCAGAGGGTAGTTAAGAATCATATCACCTCTACCTTACCTGACACCCTAGACCTACTTCAATTTGTTTACTGCCACTATAGATCCACAGACGATGCAATCGCCATCGCACTGCTCACTGCCTTATCCCATCTGGACAAGAGGAATACCTACGTCGGAATGCTGTTCATTGACTACAGCTCTGCCTTCGACACCATAGTAACCTCCAAGCTCATCATCAAGCTCGGGACCCTGGGTCTCAACCCGCCCTGTACAAAAAAAACAACACCTCCACTTCGCTGATCCTCAACACAGGGTTCCCACACTCCTGTACTCCCTAATCACCCATGACTGCGTGGCCACGCACGCCTCCAACTTAATCATAAAGTTTTCAGATGACACAACAGTAGTAAGCCTGATTAGCAACAATGACAAGAGCCTACAGGGAGGAGGTGAGGGCCCTGGCGGAGTGGTGCCAGGAAAATAACCTCTCCCTCAATGTCAACAAAATGAAGGAACTGATCATGGACTTTGGGAGAGGGAGCACTTCCGTATCAACATCGACAGGACTGCAGTGGAGAAGGTGAAAAGCTTAAAGTTCCTTGACATGTCTATGACAATCTGAAATGGTCCACCCACACAGACAGTGTGGTGAAGAAGGCGCAACAGCACCTCTTCAACCTCAGGAGGCTGAAGAAATTCAGCTTGGCCTCTAAGACCCTCACAAACTTTTACAGATGCACAATAGAGAGCGTCCTGTTGGGCTGTATCACAGCCTGGTAAGGCAACTGCACTGCCCGCAATTGCAGGGCTCTCCACTGGGTGAGCTGTCTGCCCAACGCATCACCGGGGGCACACTGCCTGCCCTCCATGACACCTACATCTCACCATGTCACAGGAAGGCCAAAAAGATCATCAAGGACTTCAACTACTCGAGCCACGGCCTGTTCACCCGCTATCATCCAGAAGGCGAGATCAGTACAGGTGCATCAAAGCTGGGACCGAGAGACTGAAAAACAGCTTCTATCTCAAGGCCATCAGACTGTTAAATAGCCATCACTAGCCATTTACCACCCGGTTAATCAACCCTGCATCTTAGAGGCTGCAGCCCTATGTACATAGACACAGAATCACTGGTCAATTTAATAATTGAACACTAGTCACTTTAATAATGTGTACATACTGCTTTACTTATTTCATATGTATATACTGTATTCTATTCTAATGTATTTTAGTCAATACCAATCCGACATTGCTCATCCTAATATTTAAATATTTCTTCATTCCATTTTTTTACTTTTAGATTTGTGTGCATTTGTAACGAATCTCTTCGTCGTCTGGGGAGGAGTAGGAAGGATTGGACCAATATGCAGCGTCATAAGTGTCCATGTTAATCTATTAGACTGAACACACAAAACAAAATAACAAAGTGAATGGAAGAAACAAAAAACAGTTCTGTCAGGTGAATACACAAAACAGAAAACAACTACCCACAACCCATAGTGGGAAAACAGGCTGCCTAAGTATGGTTCTCAATCAGAGACAACGATTGACAGCTGCCTCTGATTGGGAACCATACCAGGCCAAAAGCAGAAATACAAAATATAGAACAAACATAGAATGCCCACCCCAACTCACGCCCTGACCAACCTAAAACAGAGACATAAAAAAGGAACTAAGGTCAGGATGTGACAGCATTGTTGTGAATTTTTAGATATTAATTCACTGTTGGGGCTAGGAACACAAGTATTTAGCTGTACCCTCAATAACATCTGCTAAGTATGTGAATGTATCAGGACTCAGGGCAAGACCCAGATGCAGACAGTTCGAATCATAGATTTTTATTTACAAAACAGGGCAGTGTCAGTGAGGTACAGAACGGCAGGCAGGCTCAGGGTCAGGGCAGGTAGAATGGTCAAAACAAAACAAAAAACTAGAGCCCAGGAAACACAGGATCACGCTGGTAAGACTTGACTGGACAAGATGAACTGCCAACAGACAAACAGAGAACACAGGTATAAATACACAGGCTCTCTTCCTGTACGGCGGCAGACGAACATCTGGGCTGAGGGTATGCTGACTTCTTCCTCTTGCTCAGAGAAGAGCAGGGGCTGATATCCCATGGAACACATGAAAGGTAAGGGACCAGTGGCTGAGCAGGGAAGGGTGTTGCCGGAGTATTCCACCCACATGAGTTGCTAGCTCCAGGTGTTGTGGTTGGTGGAGACGAGGCAACAAAGAGTCGTCTCCAGGTCCTGATTAGCTCGCTCCGACTGGCCATTGGACTGGGGTTGGAATCCGGGGGACAGGCTGGCCGACAACCCACGAGGGTGCAGAATGCCTTCCAGAGCCAGGACGAGAACTGAGGACCGTGATCGGAGACCATTTCCACCGGAAGTCCATGGTTTCGGAAGACGTGCTGCACCATGAGCTGGGCCGTCTCATTGGCTGAGGGTAAAATGGGAAGTGGAATAAAATGGACTGCTTTGGAAAACCTGTCCACCACCGTAAGGATAGTGGTGTTCCCATCTGATGGGGGTAGACCGGTAACAAAGTCCAGGGATATATATGAGACCAGGGGCGGTGAGGCCAGCCGGAGCTTGCCGCAGAGTGTTATTCTGAGCAAACACAGTGCAGGCGGTAACAAATTCGGAGATGTCAGGACCCATGGTGGGCCACCAAAAGTGTTGTCGTACAAAGGCCAGGGTCTGACTGGAGCCAGCATGACAGATGTCCTAACCTACTTGCCAAAACTATAGTTCATTAATTAACAAGAAATTTGTGGAGTGGTTGAAAAACAAGTTTTATTGACTCTAACCTTTTATTTTTATTTAACTAGTCAAGTCAGTTAAGAACAAATTCTTATTTTCAATGACGGCCTAGGAACAGTGGGTTAACTGCCTGTTCAGGGGCAGAACGACAGATTTGTACCTTGTCAGCTCAGGGATTTGAACTTGCAACCTTTCAGTTACTAGTCCAAGACTCTAACCACTAGGCTACCCTGCCGCCCTACGTGTATGTAAACTACTGACTTCAACTGTAAGTGTATTTTTTTAACCTTTATTTAACTAGGCAAGTCAGTTAAGAACACATTGTTATTTACAATGATGGCCTACCCCAGCCAACCCTCCCCTAACCCAGAAGTCGCTGGGCCAATTGTGCGCCGCCCTATGGGACTCCCGATGACAGACGGTTGTGATACAGCCCGGGATCAATCCAGGGTCTGTAGTGACTCCTCTAGCACTGCGATGCAGTGTATTAGACCGCTGCGCCCTCGGGAGACCGTAAGACATCCATACCCAACCCTCCAGTAAGTTTTAACGAACTAACTTACAAAACTCAGTTTAAGATGAGACTGACTTTATGACCAAAATTATCCTATTTACACTTTGTAGCCAATTTTGACTATAAAATGACTGTTTTTGACTCAAATCTATTCCACATAGGCTGTTTAAAGCCAGACAAAGGGGCAGTTGACCTTTAATATATTTTCTGCAAAGTAGAGAGGAAATGGGCAGGTTATGTGCAGGTAATGGGGAGACTGAATTTAAACTGTCCCATTATGGTGTGACAGCTGGAGTAACTAAAGCCACTGAATTATTAAGAGGTAGAAAAGCCATCACCTGAACCTGGGTGTGGGGGGACGACGACATTGCCTGAGCCATGGGGGGAATCAAAGAAACAAGGGAGGTAAGAAGAAGGAGAGATGTGTTGTAACAGGGGGGATCAAATGAGTTGGTTTCCTAGTTAACACTTTGCTCCAGCTAGTTGCCCTGTAGATACCTCATCTAGGATCTGGTTACTATCCTCAAATCCTAACCTTTTACTGGGGAAGTAATAATGATCTTGAATCTGTTTATAAGGGCAACTTCATCCTATACTGACTAGAACAGTTTGGGTGTGGAGGACTAATTCCCAGGGCCTAATGAGTCTAAACCAGAAGCATTGGTTTAATTTGTGTCCCAAATGGCACCCTATTCCCTATTACTTTTGACCAAAGCCCTGGTCAAAAATAGTGCCGTTTGGGATGGAGGCTTAGATAATGGTTCAAATGTATATTCTGTGAATGGGGTTACCCCTGTCAGTCTGTGATTTAACCTCTGTGTGTGTTAAGTACGTAGGCTTGGTTATTTGACCCAGATTCAGAGGGAAACGCTCTGGCAAGCTTGTTTCATTGTTCATTTGAAATTAGTAACTATTCCTTGTATTTCAAAGCAAAAAGTGGGTGAAACCAGCTGGCGCAGTGAGTCTCTACTCCAGGACCAGGTCACTATATCACAACAGTTTTGTTCCTGTCTAAGATCTCAGCCTAGCGGGGGGCGGAGGCGGCAAGTAGCATAGCAGGTAGAGCGTTGGGCAAGTAACCGAAAGGTCTCAGGGGAGTTGGGATATGCAACAACAACACACAAATCACACATTTAGGCCATATTCTCTCATGTTCACAGCCATGTTTAACTGTCAGTATCTATGCATGGAATTATGTTTGATCCGTTTTGTTTTTAGACCACCATGATAAAACATTGAAGGAATGTTTGAAGGAAACATTGGAATGCATTTTTACAAATGGCTTGAGGAAGAAAGAAAACACCGGTCTTCCTCTCTTCCTTCCCCCCTCTCTCTCTCTCTCTTGCAGTGCATGCTGGGAGTTTTTTGGAGTTTGAGTGTTTGGTGTGGAGGGCTGTGTCCTACCTTATTTTCTTGATTATCTCCTTGGTCTTTTCTTTCTGTTTTCTTTTCTATGGTAGAGGGTTGATGCATTGTTTGTTTTAATGTCTCCTCTAGCTCGGAGGAGACGCTGTCGTTACGGCATGGATTCTGGTGTATTTCTGAGAATGGAGTTAAGGTGGAGGAGGTTCTGCTCGTGGTCCGTGATCAAAGAACAGGTTGGAGCAAAATGTATACATTCTGCTTACAGAATGAACAAAGCTGTGGTTGTGTTCATGAAAAGAGCAAATTTGGTGGGTGGGTTCATTCCTATTGGAATATTTGTAAGGGGTGTGTTGGTGCCAACTTCTCCTCTTTCTACACCTTCGACCAGGGTGGTAGTTGCAAATTTGCCTCCATTTATTACTGATGATCAAATCAGGAAAGATCTGAGTCATTTTGGTAAGTTTGCTAGAGGGTTTTGTGTACTATCGGCAGGTTTTCAGGCAGATGTCGTTGGACATGTTGTTTCGTTCCGGAGGCAATGAGACACAGGCAGCAGAGGCTGGGCCTGGTCATTCCAGGGATGGTGGTGTAGATGAGGCTGGGCCTAGTCATGCTATGGATGGTGGTGTAGATGAGGCTGGGCCTAGTCAGGCTACAGATGGTGGTGTAGATGAGGCTGGGTCTACTCATGCTACAGATGGTGGTGTAGATGAGGCTGGGCCTAGTCATGCTATGGAGGGTGGTGTAGATGAGGCTCGGCCGAGTCAGGCTACAGATGGTGGTGTAGATGAGGCTGGGCCTAGTCAGGCTACAGATGGCCGTGTAGATGAGACTGGGCCTAGTCATGCTACGAAGGGTGGTGTAGATGAGGCTGGGCCTAGTCAGGCTACAGATGGTGGTGTAGATGAGGCTGGGCCTAGTCAGGCTACAGATGGTGGTGTAGATGAGGCTGGGCCTAGTCAGGCTACAGATGGTTGTGTAGATGAGGCTGGGCCTAATCAGGCTACAGATGGTGGTGTAGATGAGGCTGGGCCGAGTCAGGCTACAGATGGTGGTGTAGATGAGGCTGGGCCTAGTCAGGCTACAGGTGGTGGTGTAGATGAGGCTGGGCCTAGTCAGGCTACAGAAGGTGTTGTAGATGAGGCTGGGTCTAGTCATGCTACAGATGGTGGTGTAGATGAGGCTGGGCCTAGTCAGGCTACAGATGGTAGGGTAGATGAGGCTGGGCCTAGTCAGTCTACAGATGGTGGCGTAGATGAGGCTGGGCCTAGTTGGGCTACACATGGTGGTGTAGATGAGGCTGGGCCTAGTCATGCTACAGATGGTGGTGTAGATGAGGCTGGGCCTCGTCAGGCTACAGGTGGTGGTGTAGATGAAGCTGGTTCTAGTCAGGCTACAGGTGGTAGTGTAGATGAGTCTGGCCCTAGTCAGGCTACAGATGGTGGTGTAGATGAGGTTGGGCCTAGTCAGTCTACAGGTGGTGGTGTAGATGAGGCTGGTTCTAGTCAGGCTACAGGTGGTAGTGTAGATGAGGCTGGGCCTAGTCAGGCTACAGATGGTGGTGTAGATGAGGCTGGGCCTAGTCAGGTTATCTTAACTGGATGAGGAGAGTGTAGTGGGAAAGTGTAAGAGACTAGGCGGGAGGAGGACGGTGTCTAGCTAAAGGGGAGAAGAACGGAGTTGGGAAGGGAGAGGCTGGGGTGGCCAAAGCCACCAAGGAACCTTTGCCTGGTGTTGGGGTGAGAGGCCCTGACCAGAGAGGAAGGGCAGGTGGTCAGGATGGGAGATGGAGAAGGAAGGTGAGTCTGAGGAAGAGGATGTAGAGGCCTTTTTTTCAGACTCCTCCTCAAAGGGTCAAGAGCTGACAGCCAGTCAAGCAGAAGGGTCAAAGTACAAGGTGAGGGAACTGACAGGGTTCCTGAATGAGACCAACAGGAAAAAAGTGAATCTTGAGGCTTTTTTTCTGATCCAAGAAAGTTTGTAAGATCAGCACAACATGCTATGAAAAATTAGGGGCATGGTGTCCTCTCACCCAGGAAATGGTTGAGGAAGTGGGTCACAACAGTGCGTAAGGGTCTACATTCAACCGCTGTTTAGATTAGTAGTTTTTTTCTGGCACTGGGGCTTTTCGAGCTTTATTATTGGTCTCTTTGTTGGCTTTTCTCCCACTTCCTTCAAATCAAATCAAATCAAATGGTATTTGTCACATACACATGGTTAGCAGATGTTAATGCGAGTGTAGCGAAATGCTTGTGCTTCTAGTTCCGACAATGCAGTAATAACCAACAAGTAATCTAACTAACAATTCCAAAACTAATACCTTATACACACAAGTGTAAGGGGATAAAGAATATATACATAAAGATATATGAATGAGTGATTGTACAGAGCGGCATAGGCAAGATACAGTAGATGGTATCGAGTACAGTATATACATATGCAATGAGTATGTAAACAAAGTGGCATAGTTAAAGTGGCTAGTGATACATGTATTACATAAAGATGCAGTAGATGATATAGAGTACAGTATATACGTATACATATGAGATGTATATAATGTAGGGTGTGTAAACATTATATTAGGTAGCATTGTTTAAAGTGGCTAGTGATATATTTTACATAATTTCCCATCAATTCCCATTATTAAAGTGGCTGGAGTTGAGTCAGTGTGTTGGCAGCAGCCACTCAATGTTAGTGGTGGCTGTTTAACAGTCTGATGGCCTTGAGATAGAAGCTGTTTTTCAGTCTCTCGGTCCCAGCTTTGATGCACCTGTACTGACCTCGCCTTCTGGATGATAGCGGGGTGAACAGGCAGTGGCTCGGGTGGTTGTTGTCCTTGATGATCTTTATGGCCTTCCTGTGACATTGGGTGGTGAAGGTGTCCTGGAGGGCAGGTAGTTTGCCCCCGGTGATGCGTTGTGCAGACCTCACTACCCTCTGGAGAGCCTTACGGTTGTGGGCGGAGCAGTTGCCGTACCAGGCGGTGATACAGCCCGCCAGGATGCTCTCGATTGTGCATCTGTAGAAGTTTGTGAGTGCTTTTGGTGACAAGCCAAATTTCTTCAGCCTCCTGAGGTACGACTTGATTAGGGTAGTGTCAACAACGCAGCTAGCCTACCCCAGCAGTACTGTATCATTTTAATCATTTTAGTCAATTAGATTCTTGCTACGTAAGCTTAACTTTCTGAACATTCGAGACGTGTAGTCCACTTGTCATTCCAATCTCCTCTGCATTAGCGTAGCCTCTTCTCTAGCCTGTCAACTATGTGTCTGTCTATCCCTGTTCTCTCCTCTCTGCACAGACCATACAAACGCTCCACACCGCATGGCCGCGGCCACCCTAATCTGGTGGTCCCAGCGCGCACGACCCACGTGGAGTTCCAGGTCTCCGGTAGCCTCTGGAACTGCCGATCTGCGGCCAACAAGGCAGAGTTCATCTCAGCCTATGCCTCCCTCCAGTCCCTCGACTTCTTGGCTCTGACGGAAACATGGATCACCACAGACAACACCGCTACTCCTACTGCTCTCTCTTCGTCCGCCCACGTGCTCTCGCACACCCCGAGAGCTTCTGGTCAGCGGGGTGGTGGCACCGGGATCCTCATCTCTCCCAAGTGGTCATTCTCTCTTTCTCCCCTTACCCATCTGTCTATCGCCTCCTTTGAATTCCATGCTGTCACAGTTACCAGCCCTTTCAAGCTTAACATCCTTATAATTTATCGCCCTCCAGGTTCCCTCGGAGAGTTCATCAATGAGCTTGATGCCTTGATAAGCTCCTTTCCTGAGGACGGCTCACCTCTCACAGTTCTGGGCGACTTTAACCTCCCCACGTCTACCTTTGACTCATTCCTCTCTGCCTCCTTCTTTCCACTCCTCTCCTCTTTTGACCTCACCCTCTCACCTTCCCCCTACTCACAAGGCAGGCAATACGCTCGACCTCATCTTTACTAGATGCTGTTCCTCCACTAACCTCATTGCAACTCCCCTCCAAGTCTCCGACCACTACCTTGTATCCTTTTCCCTCTCGCTCTCATCCAACACTTCCCACACTGCCCCTACTCGGATGGTATCGCGCCGTCCCAACCTTCGCTCTCTCTCCCCGCTACTCTCTCCTCTTCCATCCTATCATCTCTTCCCTCTGCTCAAACCTTCTCCAACCTATCTCCTGATTCTGCCTCCTCAACCCTCCTCTCCTCCCTTTCTGCATCCTTTGACTCTCTATGTCCCCTATCCTCCAGGCCGGCTCGGTCCTCCCCTCCCGCTCCGTGGCTCGACGACTCATTGCGAGCTCACAGAACAGGGCTCCGGGCAGCCGAGCGGAAATGGAGGAAAACTTCGCCTCCCTGCGGACCTGGCATCCTTTCACTCCCTCCTCTCTACATTTTCCTCCTCTGTCTCTGCTGCTAAAGCCACTTTCTACCACTCTAAATTCCAAGCATCTGCCTCTAACCCTAGGAAGCTCTTTGCCACCTTCTCCTCCCTCTTGAATCCTCCTCCCCCTCCCCCTCCTCCTCCCTCTCTGCAGATGACTTCGTCAACCATTTTGAAAAGAAGGTCGACGACATCCGATCCTCGTTTGCTAAGTCAAACGACACCGCTGGTTCTGCTCACACTGCCCTACCCTGTGCTCTGACCTCTTTCTCCCCTCTCTCCAGATGACATCTCGCGTCTTGTGACGGCCGGCCGCCCAACAACCTGCCCGCTTGACCCTATCCCCTCCTCTCTTCTCCAGACCATCTCCGGTGACCTTCTCCCTTACCTCACCTCGCTCATCAACTCATCCCTGACCGCTGGCTACGTCCCTCCCGTCTTCAAGAGAGCGAGAGTTGCACCCCTTCTGAAAAAACCTACACTCGATCCCTCCGATGTCAACAACTACAGACCAGTATCCCTTCTTTCTTTTCTCTCCAAAACTCTTGAACGTGCCGTCCTTGGCCAGCTCTCCCGCTATCTCTCTCAGAATGACCTTCTTGATCCAAATCAGTCAGGTTTCAAGACTAGTCATTCAACTGAGACTGCTCTTCTCTGTATCACGGAGGCGCTCCGCACTGCTAAAGCTAACTCTCTCTCCTCTGCTCTCATCCTTCTAGACCTATCGGCTGCCTTCGATACTGTGAACCATCAGATCCTCCTCTCCACCCTCTCCGAGTTGGGCATCTCCGGCGCGGCCCACGCTTGGATTGCGTCCTACCTGACAGGTCGCTCCTACCAGGTGGCGTGGCGAGAATCCGTCTCCTCACCACGTGCTCACCACTGGTGTCCCCAGGGCTCTGTTCTAGGCCCTCTCCTATTCTCGCTATACACCAAGTCACTTGGCTCTGTCATAACCTCACATGGTCTCTCCTATCATTGCTATGCAGACGACACACAATTAATCTTCTCCTTTCCCCCTTCTGATGACCAGGTGGCGAATCGCATCTCTGCATGTCTGGCAGACATATCAGTGTGGATGACGGATCATCACCTCAAGCTGAACCTCGGCAAGACGGAGCTGCTCTTCCTCCCGGGAAGGACTGCCCGTTCCATGATCTCGCCATCACGGTTGACAACTCCATTGTGTCCTCGTCCCAGAGCGCTAAGAACCTTGGCGTGATCCTGGACAACACCCTGTCGTTCTCAAATAACATCAAGGCGGTGGCCCGTTCCTGTAGGTTCATGCTCTACAACATCCGCAGAGTACGACCCTGCCTCACACAGGAAGCGGCGCAGGTCCTAATCCAGGCACTTGTCATCTCCCGTCTGGATTACTGCAACTCGCTGTTGGCTGGGCTCCCTGCCTGTGCCATTAAACCCCTACAACTCATCCAGAACGCCGCAGCCCGTCTGGTGTTCAACCTTCCCAAGTTCTCTCACGTCACCCCGCTCCTCCGCTCCCTCCACTGGCTTCCAGTTGAAGCAAAAATGATAAAGTAATCCTTCTCACCCCCCGTTAAAAGACCTAGATGCACTATTGTAAAGTGGCTGTTCCACTGGATGTCATAAGGTGAAAGCACCAATTTGTAAGTCGCTCTGGATAAGAGCGTCTGCTAAATGACTTAAATGTAAATGTAAACGATGCTGTCTGTGTGGGTGGACCAATTCAGTTTGTCTGTGATGTGTACGCCGAGGAACTTAAAACTTACTACCCTCTCCACTACTGTTCCATCGATGTGATAGGGGGGTGTTCCCTCTGCTGTTTCCTGAAGTCCACAATCATCTCCTTAGTTTTGTTGACGTTGAGTGTGAGGTTATTTTCCTGACACCACACTCCGAGGGCCCTCACCTCCTCCCTGTAGGCCGTCTCGTCGTTGTTGGTAATCAAGCCTACCACTGTTGTGTCGTCTGCACACGTGATGATTGAGTTGGAGGCGTGCGTGGCCACGCAGTCGTGGGTGAACAGGGAGTACAGGAGAGGGCTCAGAACGCACCCTTGTGGGGCCCCAGTGTTGAGGATCAGTGGGGTGGAGATGTTGTTGCCTACCCTCACCACCTGGGGGCGGCCCGTCAGGAAGTCCAGTACCCAGTTGCACAGGGCGGGGTCGAGACCCATGACGAGCTTGGAGGGTACTATGGTGTTAAATGCCGAGCTGTAGTCGATGAACAGCATTCTCACATAGGTATTCCTCTGCGCATGCTCTGATGGCGCGGCTGGGGATGCCGTCTGGGCCTGCAGCCTTGCGAGGGTTAACACGTTTAAATGTTTTCCTCACGTCAGCTGCAGTGAAGGAGAGTCCGCATGTTTTGGTTGCGGGCCGTGTCAGTGGCACTGTATTGTCCTCAAAGCGGGCAAAAAAGTTATTTAGTCTGCCTGGGAGCAAGACATCCTGGTCCGTGACGGACTCTTCGGGTAGGCTCGCTAATATAAATGATGCCAGAGTTGTGGGAAAGAGGAGTGTGTTGGGTGAACATGTAAAACAAAAATAAGTACAGGTGTTGTTTCTGCAGGAGACGCATAGTGATGTGGTGAACAAAGTCGATTGGGGGCTCTGATGGAAAGGGGCAAGTGTGTTGAGCCATGGGACAAATTTTAGTGCAAGGGTGGCAGTCCTTTTCGTACCGGGTCTGTCTGTAAAAATGTTCTCCTCAAAGGAGGTGTGTAGGGGTAGGCTGCTTGTAGTTAAAACAGAAATTAACAACATGGGTTTTGTCTTTATAAATGTGTATGCGCCTAACACAGGGAGAGAGGGGGGTTATTTTTGGGTGTCTAAGACAGGAACTCTCACAGGTAGCACCTGAGGAGACGCTGGTGGTCAGTGGGGACTGGAACTGTACAATGGATTTGACGACAGACAAATGGGGAAGAGCCTCATGCAGGGTCAGTGGGAGTGTTTATTTATTTGTATTTTTTTTCACCTTTACTTAACCAGGTAGGCCAGTTGAGAACAAGTGGGAGTGTTAAGGGACATCATTAATCAGTTTGACCTAGTGGATGTTTGGAGAACTAGACATCCTGACACAAGACAGTGTACATGGGTGAAGGTCTTTGGGGTTAGGGTGAGTGCAGCCCGACTTGATCTGTTTTACATGTCCAGGAATCAGAACAATAAGCTGTTGGGCGCTACCATTCTCCGGTTGTGTTTTTCGGCTCACCACTTAACCATGGCTCGGCTGTCTACTTCACCAGGGCCTTGGCATGCATACTATGGGAAATTTAATGTAACGCTCTTACAAGATGCCACTTTTTGCTCAGGTTTCAACATTTTGGGGGGAAAGGGTGGGGGCAGCAAAGTGAGGGGTATGAGTCTCTGAGTCAATAGTGGGATGTGGGAAAGTCCAAATGCGTCTTTTCTGTCTACAGTATACAGTTCTCTCATCCTCAGAGGATAGGAGGGTATTGGGGGAACTCGAGCGTAGTATTAGTGAGATAGGTGGAGATGGTAGGGCAAAGGGTCAGTTTTTTCCAGGTTAAAGCAAAGGGAGCACTTGTAAGAGCTAGGTTCTCCATGCTCAAGGAGATGGGCCCTGCCAGCTCCTCCACCTATGGTTTGGAAAGACAGCGGTGAAGACAAGGATATGCATTGTCTACGGCTTTCTGATGGGAGGGTGATCTCTGTGGTGGGGGAGATGCGAGATGCGGGAGCGGACTGTGGAGTTTTATACTGAGTAGTATAGGGCAGAATTGCTTGATCCTATGTGTGCTCAGGTCTTGTTTGCAGAACTCCCTCAGCTCTCTCTGGCACAGAGGGATGAAATGGACGTTCCTCTGTTTTCCCATGAACTGGAAAAGGCCATAACCCCAGATGTCCCCTGGCCGTGCACCCGGGGTCGATGTACACACAGTGGAGATTTATAAACATTTCTGGGGAATAATTAGACTGGACTTCCTTTCCTTTTAGCGTGAATGCGTCGGGGTAGGAGAGTTTGCGATGAGCTGCCATCGGGCGGTTCTGACTCCGCTGCCCAAAAAAGGGGACTTACGAACTGGAGGCCTGTGGCATTGCTTTGTGTAGACTACAAGATATTTGCCAAGATCCTCTAACAGACTGAAGTCTCATCTGGACTCTATAAAGTACCAGACATACCGGGATGCTCAATCATGGACAACTTGTTCTTAATCAGGGACATGTTGGACTTGTTGAGAGGTTCTAATGTGAACTTTGGACTGGTCAGTCTGATAGCCTTGAGCTAACAGTCTGATAGCCTTGAGATAGAAGCTGTTTTCCAGTCTCTCGGTCCCAGCTTTGAATCACCTGTACTGAACTCACCTTCTGGATGATAGCGGTGTGAACATGCAGTGGCTCAGGTGGTTGTTGACCTTGATGATTTTTTTGGCCTTCCTGGGAGTCAGGAAGAACTGAGAGGGGCTGTCACAGGCCGTGGTGTCAAGACTGGCCAGGTGGGGGTAGCTTCTCGCCCAAGTGTCGTATAGAGGGAGGGTGCTGATAATCAACAGCCTGGTGGCATCTTCCCTGTGGCATAAACTGGCTGTCCTCAACCCCCCCCCAGTCTGTTCGCTGACCTGCAACGCAAGCCTGTGGACTTTTTCTGGTCGGTCCATCACTGGCTGAGGGACGGCAGTGTTGTACATGTCTGTTCACGAAGGAGGACAGGGCCTGATGGAACTGGAGAGCAGGGTGGCTGCTTTCCAACTGAAGGTGGTGCAGACACTGCTGTACCAAACTGATGTCGGCTGGAGGGAACCAGCATGAGCACTGCTGAGGAGAGCTTGCGGATTAGATTTGGACCTGCAGCTGTTCCTCATGAAGCTGGAGAGTACAGCAGGTCTCTCAGACTTTTACTCTGCGGTGCTGAGGGCCTGGCAGCTGCTAAGGCACACACAAGAAGGGGGTGTGGAGCCTGGGCTGTGGGTGTGGGAGGAGCCTATCTTCCACAACCCAGCCATCCCTTTGAGATCGGTTCAGTCAGCCACCCTGCAGAGGCGACTGATGGCAGTGGGCTTACTACGGCTGGGTGACCTGCGACTGTTGGGAGAGGAAGGGTGGAAAACCCTGGAAGTCCTGGCACAACATACAGAAAAACCATCTCTTAGGCTGCTGGAGAGATTCCTGGTGGAGGTCCAAGAGGCACTGTCTGAGCCGGGAAGGGGTTGTTTGAGTGGCCAAGGGGGGAGGGACCACCAATGTTTCCGCCACTGCAGGTGACGGCAGAGCCTGGGGACTGGCAAGGGGGTCTGGAGGACTTGGTAGATTTTAACACTCCGAGCCTGGGGGAGTTTAAGGGGGTGGGAGGTAAAGCCCTCTGCAACCTCTGCATTAAGGTGAGGAACATTAGGAGCCTAACAGGAGTGAAGGCACATCAGTGGCAGGGGGTATGGAGGGGGATCTACAAACCCCCAGTACCAAAGAGGTCAGGGGACCGTCTGTACAGCTGGGGGAGATGGGCTGTCTGTACAGCTGGGGGAGATGGGTTGGATATACGGTTGTAGAAGTGGTGAGGTTTTGGTTATTGCGGTGTTTTTATATTGTGGTGTAGAGAGCAAGGTGAGTATGGTACATGAATGCAGTGCTGCAGTAGGATAGATTATTTGGTGTTTTGTTTAAAGGGGTGAGGTGGTGAGGTTTAAATGAAATGAGAATGTTTCATTAAAGAAAGTCAACGTCTCTCTAGATAGATAGATAGATAGATAAATGCACACACAGTAGAGTGTTAATAATTCATGTGTATCCTGCCCGCTGGTGGAAATGGATCATGTGAGAATAATTTCCTCTATTCGTCTCTCCTCTCATCGTCTTTTCTCACCTCTACTGTTGTTCTCTTCACTTCTTCTCCTCTTCTTCCCCAGTGCCCCGCTCTCTGCACAGATGTACCTATTGTTAAGTTCATGTTTTAAGTAGCCCTATACTTCTGTATTTACAGTGCCCTCTGGTGTAGGTGCGCATGAGTAGAAGTTCCCGTCGAACTGGGCCTGAGTGTGATGGCCGCAATGTACTCTGCTAATACTTTAAAGTAAACGTTGTTATTGTTCCATTTGCCAGAAATGAGTTATCATTAGTAGCAGAGGATGCAATGTCCCGCCTCGCTTCAACGAGAAGGACAAGAAAAAGCATGCACGTATGGGGGCATTATCGCTCGGAGAGCGAAAGATACAGCACTGGAAATATCCATGGAGGATTTGAACAAAGATGACGGTATGGGAACTTTTGACTATGTGTTTCTAAAAGAAGAGAAATGCCATGCCTACAAGGCATATTCAAACTTTGACAGTACTACGAGAAACATTTTGGAGTGGCAATAGCAGACTACATCATTGATTTCGAACAGAGGTACAATCGGATGCAGTGCTAGCTATCAAGACGCTAGATACTCTGTCTGGATGGAAGGGAGAAACAGTTGGCTTTGACTGCTTGTACTGTGCTGACTTTTGTGTCGGTGAAGAAGGCACTACAAAAGACAGCTGTCATGCTAATAACAGATCTACTATTGTACATCCCAATAACAGACATACCAGACATACCAATAGAATACTACACTTTGCAAAGAAGAGGCAGCAACAAGTCACGTTTTCAAGACAACCAGACGAGGGTGCCTGGCACAAATCCACTGGACCTGTATGGAATGAGATCAAAATGCGCTATATGTCAAAGCACTTACCATTGGGTTAAAGACAGCCCTTTGCTTAGATTTCCGTCTTAGTTTTTGTAGAGAGATGGAACAGTGTAACATTAATTTGCTTCTGGTACTGAGATCTTAATAGTTGAATCCTTAGGATCTCCTGTGATTGATATTGCATGTACACGCACGGTATGGTGAAAAAGGGCTTGATAACTACAGTATGTCAGTAAACAAAATCTGAAATATGTACAAAATATGAGGGTCACACCAAAGCAACCAAGCTTTTACATTTTGAGATCGGAGAGTCGTTCACTCTACCAAGAGATTCAAGATGCTAGCAAAGGCTGGTCAGACTAAGTGTCACATTGAAGCAGAGGATGTCCCTGTAGATTTTCCCTTACCATTGTGCAAGGATTCCCTCAAGAAGGCAGGGGCTGTACTGGACATAAAAAATGACAAGGCAGAGATGTTTAAACAACCAGTGACCCTTAACTTACTACCTCAGGTCACTATTGTGTAAACATTTTGAATACCTGTACCCCATTATAAACATCCCAACAGTAAACTCACATAGAGTCCATGTAAAACATATATTCTGACAGTCACAAAGAACATGACTAGAGAGTAAAAACACATTCTCCACAAACCGTTTGGACATGCTATAGTTGACCAACTTCAGAAATGACTGAGCAGTTCTAGGAATAATGATGATGAGAAGTACTAGACTACCAATTAGTTGACTCAGTGTCTACAGTGGAAAGGACTCGGAGTCGTCATTGGCCAAGATGGTGTGGTGATATTTGTGAGGCACGGAATCACCATTGTCCGGGTACATCACTCAAGATTGCGCAAAGTAAATTATCAACAAGCGGAGAATCAGCCTCCTACTGAAAAGGACAGTGAAACAGACACAAACCTTCCAGATGTCTCATCCACTGTTATACACTGCTCAAAAAAATAAAGGGAACACTTAAACAACACAATGTAACTCCAAGTCAATCACACTTCTGTGAAATCAAACTGTCCACTTAGTAAGCAACACTGATTGACAATAAATTACACATGCTGTTGTGCAAATGGAATAGACAACAGGTGGAAATTATAGGCAATTAGCAAGACACCCCCAATAAAGGAGTGGTTCTGCAGGGGGTGACCGCAGACCACTTCTCAGTTCCTATGCTTCCTGGCTGATGTTTTGGTCACTTTTGAATGCTGGCGGTGCTTTCACTCTAGTGGTAGCATGAGACGAAGTCTACAACCCACACAAGTGGCTCAGGTAGTGCAGCTCATACAGAATGGCACATCAATGCGAGCTGTGGCAAGAAGGTTTGCTGTGTCTGTCAGCGTAGTGTCCAGAGCATGGAGGCGCTACCAGGAGACAGGCCAGTACATCAGGAGACGTGGAGGAGGCCGTAGGAGGTCAACAACCCAGAAGCAGGACCGCTACCTCCGCCTTTGTGCAAGGAGGAGCAGGAGGAGCACTGCCAGAGCCCTGCAAAATGACCTCCAGCAGGCCACAAATGTGCATGTGTCTGCTCAAACGGTCTGAAACAGACTCCATGAGGGTGGTATGAGGGCCCGACGTTCACAGGTGGGGGTTGTGCTTACAGCCCAACACCGTGCAGGACGTTTGGCATTTGTAAGTCGCTCTGGATAAGAGCGTCTGCTAAATGACTTAAATGTAAATGTAAATGTGATTTGCCAGAGAACACCAAGATTGGCAAATTCGCCACTGGTGCCCTGTGCTCTTCACAGATGAAAGCAGGTTCACACTGAGCACATGACAGACGTGACAGAGTCTGGAGACGCCGTGGAGAACGTTCTGCTGCCTGCAACATCCTCCAGCATGACCGGTTTGGCGGTGGGTCAGTCATGGTGTGGGGTGGCATTTCTTTGGGGGGCCGCACAGCCCTCCATGTGCTCGCCAGAGGTAGCCTGACTGCCATTAGGTACTGAGATGAGATCCTCAGACCCCTTGTGAGACCATATGCTGGTGCGGTTGGCCCTGGGTTCCTCCTAATGCAAGACAATGCTAGACCTCATGTGGCTGGGGTTTGTCAGCAGTTCCTGCAAGAGGAAGGCATTGATGCTATGGACTGGCCCGCCCGTTCCTCAGACCTGAATCCAATTGAGCACATCTGGGACGTCATGTCTCGCTCCATCCACCAACGCCACGTTGCAGCACAGACTGTCCAGGAGTTGGCGGATGCTTTAGTCCAGGTCTGGGAGGTGATCCCTCAGGAGACCATCCGCCACCTCATCAGGAGCATGCCCAGGCATTGTAGGGAGGTCATACAGGCACGTGGAGGCCACACACACTACTGAGCCTAATTTTGACTTGTTTTAAGGAAATTACATCAAAGTTGGATCAGCCTGTAGTGTGGTTTTCCACTTTAATTTTGAGTGTGACTCCAAATTCAGACCTCCATGGGTTGATAAATTTGATTTCCATTGATAATTTTTGTGTGATTTTGTTGTCAGCACATTCAACTATGTAAAGAAAAAAGTATTTAATAAGAATATTTCATTCATTCAGATCTAGGATGTGTTATTTTAGTGTTCCCTTTATTTTTTTGAGCAGTGTGTGTATATATATACACACACACTGAAACTGACATGATGGCTGCCGGTTTATTGGTTCTTAACCAAATGTGCTGTTTTGTGTGTTTTTTCACATTGTTTGTAACTTATTTTGTACATCATGTTGCTGCTACCGCCTCTTATGACCGAAAAGAGCATCAGCGATTACTCCCCTTGAATTGGACAATTTTTCTTTAATGAGTCGGACGAGAGGGATTTACTCCAGAGACCTGAACAGGTGATTTTGCAGGTGATTTTGCAGAAGGAGATTGGGGTGCCTTGTTAGGATCAGGTGACAAGTGGCTAATCTGCCTTTGCCATCCGTAAAGGCAACATCTGTACATCCACACTAAGCTCGGGATCGAACCCAGAATCTCTGGTGGCACAGCTAGCACTGAGACGCAGTGCCTTAGACTACTGCGCCACCCGGGAGGCCCTATTAGACACAAAGGGAAGCACAGCCGAGAGCTGCCCAGTGACACGAGCCTACCAGAAGAGATAAATAACTTCTATGCTCGCTTCGAGGCAAGTAATACTGAAACATGCATGAGAGCATCAGCTATTCCGGACGACTGTATGATCACGTTCTCTGCAGCCGATTTAAGTAAGACCTTTTTAAGCAGGTAAACATTCAACAAGGCCGCAGGGCCAGACGGATTACCAGGACGTGTACTGCAAGCATGCGCTGACCAACTGGCAAGTGTCTTCACTGACATTTTCAACCTCTCCCTGTCTGAGTCTGTAATACCAACATGTTTCAGGCAGACCACCATAGTCCCTCTGCCCAAGAACATTAAGGTAACCTGCCTAAATGACTACCGACCCATAGCACTCACGTCTGAGCCATGAAGTGATTTGAAACTCTGGTCATGGATCACATCAACACCATTATCCCAGAAATCCTAGACCCACTCCAATTTGCAAACCACCCAAACAGATCCACAGATGATGCAATCTCCACACTGCCCTTTCCCACCTGGACAAAAGGACCACCTATGTGAGAATGCTAGTCACTGACTACAGCTCAGTGTTCAACACCATAGTGCCCTTAAAGCTCATCTCTAAGCTAAGGACCCTGGGACTAAACACCTCCCTCTGCAACTGGATCCTGGACTTCCTGATGGGCCACTCCCAGGTGGTAAGGGTAGGGAACTTCACTCAACTCTATGTAAACTGGAAACTATATACCCAGAGGCTGCATTTATCGGAGCTGAGGATTTTAACAAAGCAAATTTGAGATCAATGCTACCTAAATTTTATCAGCATATTGATTGCACAACACGTAGGCCTAATACTTTCGACCACTGCTACTCTAACTTCCGCAATGCATACAAAGCCCTCCCCCGCCTTCCCTTCGGCAAATCTGACCACGGAGCCATCTTGCTCTTGCCGGCTTATAGGCAGAAACTCAAACAGGATGTACCAGTGATGAGAACCATTCATTGCTGGACTCACCAATCAGAAGCCACGCTGCAAGGTTGTTTTCATCACGCGGACTGCAACAAACACTCAAAATGGACAGTATAATCTCAATCTCTTCATTAAGACTCAAACATGGACACTCTTACTGACAGTTGTGGCTGCTTTGCGTGATGTACGGTTGTCTCTACCTTCTTGCCCTTTGTGCTGTTGTCTGTACCAAATCATGTTTGTACCATGTTTTGTGCTGCTGTGTACGTATGGTCTAGCAGATGCATCACTCTACTGGTAAAACAAAGTCAAGGCAACAATGCTGAGTACAGGAGGAAAAATGTCAAGTGGAACCTGCCGTCTTCTACTGATCAAGACTGAAATGTGGCTGGATTACTACTACTGTGATTTCACATCTTAAAGGCGTTCCCTACTTGATGCTGTCAAGTCAACCAAGTCTGTCATCTTGAGATTAACAGCATCAAGGAATTTGAGGCTCAGAAAATTCTGCGGATTCTGTGGTCAGCTACAAAGGAAAAGTTGGTTGACTATCTGACTAAAAAGGAACGTCCTCTGTTGCACTCCTAAAGGCACTCAGTAATGTAAGGGAATACCCCCCTGAAATGGACAAAAATGAATGGGAAGTCATTGGCATTGGACAAACCATATACACGATGTCCAATACCACCCAATTCGGCGTTGATTCGTGTAAAGTTGATTGCAAATGCCATATGGCAAATGCCAGTTGTAACACTTTAAAAATCCAACAGGTGGCGAGTGCGCTCCACCTTGGTTTTTCATATTGGAAATGTAACCCAAGTCAACATCCAAAAGCAACATTTTGAAAAAATGATTTTTTTGTCAAAAACTTATCACCCCTTAAAGTGCTTTCTGGACCGTTTTTCGAAATTCTTTCGATTTTTTTGTCAATTACACATGGGTAAGAACTGTATGAATATACTTTTGTCCAATTTTATTATAATTTTTTTTTTTTATATTTTACATGCGCATAAGGAATATGTTTTGTCCATTTGCAATATGATTTCATAGGAAGTCAAAAGTCAAAAATGTCAACATTTTGTAAAAAACTTCACACACCCTTAAAAAAGTGCTTTCTGGACCGTTTTTCAAAATTCTTTCGAATTTTGTGTCAATTAGACACGTATAAGAACTGTATCAACATACTTTAATCGTATTTTATTATCATTATTTTTTTATATTTTTTTACTTGTGCATCCATTTGCAATATGATTTCATAGGAAGTCAAAAGTCGAAAATGTGAACTTTTTAAAAAAACTTATCACCCTCGTAAAAAGTGCTTTCTGGACCGTTTTTCGAAATTGTTTCGATTTTATGTCACTTAATCATGTGTAAGAAATGTATGACTATGCTTTTGTAAAATTTTATTATCATAATTTTTTTTTTACTTGTGCATAAGGAATATGATTTGTCCATTTGCAATATGATTTCATAGGAAGTCAAAAGTCAAAGTCAAAAGTCACTTTTTCTTTGGCCAAATAACATAAGAAATTTGACGTGCTCAAAAATCCTGCAGAAATACTAAATTGACTGGCCTGATGAACACAGGATGGTCGGGCAGTGATAGTTGTTCCTTTCCATCACTCGTTGTGTTGATTTCATCATGTCCATTTGGTGATGTTTTTTCACTATAGAATCATATTGCAAATGCATGTGCATTGTTGTGCAACTGGTGATTGAAAATAGGCACCTGGTAACCCAAAAATAAAAAATATGGTTGTAAATACATTTACCGGTCATTCTGATATTAATGCCCGCTATGGGAACACAGGATGGCCGGGCAGTGATAGTTGTTCCTTTCCATCACTCATTGTGTTGATTTCATCATGTCCATTTGGTTATGTTTTTTCACTATAGAATCATATTGCAAATGCACGTGCATTTGCAATATGTTTCAATGGGCATTTACCATCACGAATTTGTCATGCTCAAAAATCCTTCAGAAATGCAACATTGACTGGCCTGATGAACACAGGATGGCCGGGCATTGATAGTGGGTCTTCTCCATCGCTCGTTGTGTTGATTTCATTATGTCCATTTGTTTATGTTTTCTCACTTTTGCTAAGTCACTGTGCATTTGCAATATGGTTCAATGGGCATTTACCATCATGAATTTGTCATGCTATAAAAATCCTGCAGGAATGCAAAATTGACTGGATGGCTGGGCAGTGATTCTGGTTCATCTCAATCGCTCGTTAGGGTTGATTTCAGAATGTCACTTTGGTGATGGTACCTCACTGTTTAAACATATTGCAAATGGATAAGAGTCACCAGCAAGTCACCGTCCATCAGTCAATTAGATATCATTCTGACACCAAACTGATACAAACAGACACCAAACCCACTTTTTCGAACTCGTTTAGTAGCCAACTATCACATACTTCAGAGCTGGCCCAAAATTAACAACGCCTTCGGTTCAAACCATAAAAAACCCATAAAACACGTAGTTACGTTCTAGCTGCGGGTCCATTTCTTATGTTATGTGTAGGCCTAGCTGAGGCAACCCCGAATCCCAAGTTTCGGCTCGATAGGTCATTTGGTGTCCGAGCAAAACCCTAATTGGTGCTGAAAATCCACTTTTTTCCATGCCTTGCTATGGGGTCCTTGAATGAGCTATCGGACAGAAACGTTGGGGTCCGTCTCTATGGGCCGAGCTGGTTTCAATGCACCTAGTCTTGTGTCTCTGAGACTTTTCTAAATGTCGTCATTTTCATGATGCAAAAATGAATTGAAGTCATTGCAAATGTACGAGGCTGTTTCTCGGTCCGAGAACCTGCTAGAGCCACTTAACTCACCACGCACTATCGACCTGAGGTCTAGAACAGGTTTCTAAAGTTTCGGAACTCTAGGTCTGACGGTTCTTTTTTAGCTCGAACAAAGCTAACTATTGCAGGCACTGTCTGTCTCTACACACCCCAATACGTCCCTCCTTCCAAGCTGTGTGTGTGTGTGATTTAGTTTTCCTTTGAAATGTTATGGGAAAAATGACTGATTTACAGTTCATGGGGGTTGCCTAATCACACATATGAAGTTTTGGACAGATCTGACTTTTTTAACCCTTCGAAACAGCCCCTGAGACACCAATTATGGCACTTCCGGTTGGCACAGGAAGCTATAAGTCAACACATATCCTCATTGGGGTATGATTTTACAGAATCCTGAGTTTTAAGTCCTTACGTTAAGAACTGACTGATTTACACAGGGTTGAATGCACTATGTATATCAAACTGCAGGCAGGGTATGCATATACACTTTTAGGGTGATTTTAACCACTTCCGGTTGGTCCAGGAAGCTTAGAATCAACACAGGTAGACCTCTTACTGGCCTGATGGACTGTTACCGAAGACAGGTTCATACGACATTCATAACCCACATAGGCTTCAGGTTGAATTTAGGGGTGCAGGCAATGTATTCCTATGGGGAGAGAAGTCAATGCAAACTGTTTGATGTAAACACCTTCTTTTAACAGTTAAGGGTTAATGCCACACGGTCAAGGATAGGCTTGCACGGATCGGAAGGACCTTAGGAACATACCTGAGGTCGAATTGTGCTTCTCACCCTAACGGTTCTCTCACTGTCACCCAAAAGCAAATGACATTGTGGGGCAGGCTTCATTTTGGGCCTACTTTTCTAATGGTCGCTGCGCTTAGACCGAGCGAGCTACGGTCAAGCGGGATATCTTGTTGAACTCGGCACGTCCTAGGGATTATGGTAATGCCATTGCCTGCTCTCTGTGTCTTTAAGCACCGCACTTTGTCACTCCATCCTTGCTGTGTGTGTGTGTGTGAGAGCTTTTCTTTGACATCTGTTGGGAGAAATGACTGATTTACAGTTCAAGAGGGTTACCTAGTCACACATATGAAGTTTTGGAAAGATTTGACTTTTTTAACCCTTAAAAACAGACAGTGTGACCCAATTAAAGGCACTTCCGGTTGGCACAGGAAGCTATGAGTAAACACATATCCTGATTGGCGTATGCCTTTACAGAATCCTGAGTTTTAAGTATTTACGTTAAGAACTGAGTTATTTACGGAGGGTTTAGTGAGTGTGTGTTATTTCAGAAAATCATAGAAAATCACAGAAATCTCGCAGAGCTCCGCAGCACACTTTTTAGAAAGATTCGTATGAACACCCTGCAACTGGATCTGTAACTGTTGGGGGGAAAAAAACACCTATCTTTGAACATCACCAATCTGTCATTGTACGATTTCTCTTAAATGACGATAGATAAATGGCTGGTTCTTTTTTTATTGACACCGGAGGCTCCTTGACTTTGACGTGAAGTGGAAAAATAATTTCTCTATTTTCATTTTGGACCTTTAATCCCAGAGAAATGGCCATAACTCAAAAACCGTTGAGGCCTAGACGCCATCTTGTTCGGGGCCAACTGCCCATTATGCCAAACCTACGCTCACCAAGTTTCGGCATCGAAATATTTTCCGTTTTCGAGATACGGCCCCGTCGTGATTCGTGATGTTTTGTCCAATTGCAATATGATTGCTTATGCCCTCTTGTGGGATTTTCCGGGACAGCGGAAAAATGACAAAAATTTGATTATTTTATAAAACGGAAACCGAATGTCCGACAAAGTTCATTTGATGACTTCCCGGTAGGTCCGGCCCTGCCGCTCGGCCCGACGCCGTCCGCGAATTTTACAAACGTTTTCGGACGTCTAGTAAGGGACCGTACATTTGCAATATGGACTTTCTCACTAACCATACAGCAAATGTCAAAATGTTCCCTTAAGGTATGAAAAGTGGCAGCTTGAGTAAAAAACTTTGTCACATGACATTGCCGTATGGCAGGTAGCCTAGTGGTTAGAGCGTTGGGCCAGTAACCGAAAGGTTGCTGGATTGAATCCCCGAGCCGACAAGGTAAAAATCTGCAGTTCTGCCCCTGAACAAGGCAGTTAACCCATTGTTCCCCAGTAGGCCATCATTGTAAATAAGAATGTGTTCTTAACTGACTTGCCTAGTAAATAAAAGTTACATTTAAAAAAAAAAGGAAATGGTGGACTTAAATTATTCTTAAACATTTTATTTAATTCTGCGTTGATGTTGTCATTGGATATTTCATTGTTTTACTTTCTGTGGGAGATCGTTAAGTTCAACTATTAAGTAGTCCTAGACTTGTGTAATTACTCCCTCTGATATTAGTGCATCTGTCATTACTGTCACTGTTGGACCAGGCCTGGGTGTGATGGATGCTATGTACCGGGCTGATACTGCAAAGTATTTTTTGTTCAACTGGAACTTTAGTCAGTGTGTAATTTTGGAGTTAACACCTATCAATTACTTTCTTGCAGGTGAGCTCTGTGGAGGCTCCTCTGATCTTCAAGCCCTGCCATACCATAACCTACACTACACCGCGTTGCATTGTCATGTTTTATCTTCGCACATGAGCAAAGTTGGAGCTTGTGTCACTGAACTGCTTTGCCATCCCATACGGGACATGACACTAAAATGTATGTATTTATACTGTAAATTGCATCCACACATGAACACAGTGTAGGGTCATTAATAGGGCAAAACAACATCTGCTAGGACTGTACATCACCCATTCTGCACAATGTATTCAATTCTCTACTGACGTTTGGATAACCTTCTCTCCCTCTTGTTCCCTATTGTCCCACTGTATACTGTGTAGACTGAACTTCACACAAACACTTCAATGTGTTTGTGGACATGCGGACTTGTGTTTGTGTGTGTGTGTGTGCTTGCATTTTTGCGTTGGTGTTTAATGCGTGTGCATTTGTGTCATGCGTGCACGCATATGCATTTCTGTTTGTGTGTATGTGTCGTGGTGCTAAAGGCTCCATGTTCTACAACAGACCACAAGTGACTTAACTCTCACTTTCTTACCCTATGCCTTCAAGACTGTTTTTATCCACAGTGGCTTTGAACCAATCGTTATATTGGGATTCATTTTGTATGATTCCCTAATTTATTGTATTTTTTTTAGGTGAAAAAACCTTTGAATAAAATGACTTAAAGGCTGGTCATTTTGGCATCATTGGTGCTCCATCAAGTCGTCATTGTATTGTTTACCTAATCATCCACCATTGTAATATTAGACCCCACACTATAAGCTTCTCTGGGCAGTCTGTACACAACTCCATTAACACGACACCCAGTACTCAGCACCCCTCCCCGTGGTACAGTTTTCATCTCTCATGTCTCCTTTTGGCTGGACACAAAAATTAGACCCACTTTTAAGACAAGCAAGATATGCACATACACTATACTATACTGTATATCAAAATAAGTTTGTGGACACCCCTTCAAATGAGTGGATTTGGCTATTTCAGCCACACCTGTTGCTGACACGTGTATAGAATCGAGCACACCGCCATGCAATCTCCATAAAACAAACATTGGCAGTAGAATGGCCTCACTGAATAACTTTCAACGTGGCATTGTCATAGGATGCCACCTTTCCAACAAGTCAGTTTGTGACATTATTACCCTGCTAGAGCTGCCCCGGTCAACTGTAAGTGCTGTTATTGTGAAGTGGACACGATTAGGAGCAACAACAGTTCAGCTGTGAAGTGTTAGGCCACACAAACTCACAGAACGGGACCGCTGAGTGCTGAAGCGTGTAGCACGTAAAAAGAGTCTGTAGTCAGTTGCAACGCTCACTACCGATTTGCAAATTGCCTCTGGAAGCAACGTCAGCTCAAAAACTGTTCGTCGGGAGCTTCATGAAATGGGTTTCCATGGCCGAGCAGCCGCACACAAGCCTAAGAGCACTTTGCGCAGTGCCAAGCGATGGCTGGAGTGGTGTAAAGCTCGCTACCATTGGACTCTGGAGCAGTGGAGTTGCATTCTCTGGAGTGCTGAATCACGCTTCACCATCTGGCAGTCCGACGGACAAATCTTGGTATGGCGGATGCCAGGAGGACGCCACCTGCCCGAATGCATGGTGCCAACTGTAAAGTTTGGTGTAGGAGGAATAATGGTCTGGGTCTGTTTTTCATGGTTCAGTTCCAGTGAAGGGAAATCTTAACGCCTTTCATACAATGACAGTCTAGACGATTACGTGCTTCCAACGTTGTGGCAATAGTCTGGGAAAGGCCCTTTCCTGTTTCAGCCCCCGTGCACAAAGCAAGTTCCCTACAGAAATGGTTTGTCAAGATCAGTGTGGAAGAAGTTGACTGGCCTGCACAGAGCCCTGATCTAAACCTCATCGAACACCTTTAGAATGAATTGGAGAGCCGCATGCGTGCTAAATGTGCTACACATCACTATTGCTCTTGTAGCTGAATGGAAGCAAGACGCCGCAGCATGTTCCAACGGCGTGTGGAAAGCCTTCCCAGAAGAGTGGAGGCTGTTTGAGCAGCAAAGGGGGGACCAACTCTATATTGATGCCCATGATTTTGGAATGAGATGTTCGACAAGTAGGTGTCCACATACTTTGTCATGTACTGTACTTTTACTCTCTCTGACACAGACACAGATTGAAACACACACACACACACAGCCAACTCTATCATCTAGCGTCCCAGCCTTCAAACCTCCTGATATTTGTATAAGAAACATCATATCTGATGAAGCTATGGGTTTCTGCTGCAGCTTAAATATAGAACACAGAGCCATGCAGGGATATAGGGAGCGACGGCTGACTGGGGGCTCCATTAATGAAGTCGAAATCATTTATTTTTAATTCTCTGCTAAAATGTAATTACCGTCTATTTTTAATACCTGAAAAAAGGTCAATAATTTCTCAGCAGGCAGGCTCCTGTGTGTGGGGCTGAATTTTAATGATTTGGTTACAAAAATATATATTTATGGAAGTGTTAGAATGCAATGTAAAAAAAAAAGACAAACTGCAATTTACTGTAGTGTGGAAGTTTTGATAATTGGATGAAGTAATATCACAGATGGTTAGGCAGGCATATAATGTTGATGGCAGATACAGTACCTATTGGGTGTAACCCTACTATTGTTGAGCAGCTAGGATCTACCTTAATGCATTAGCAGGATTTTGTGCCTCAACACTCAATACTGCTCAATAGTTAGGAAATAGATAAGATAGATAAGAAAGATCAGGATTTATTTATTTGTTTTTATCTATATTTAACACCTTTTTGGCACTTAAATACTTCCATATACAGTGCCTTTGAAAAGTATTCAGAACCCTTGACATTGTTAGGTTAGAGCCTTATTCTAAAATTGATTAAATTGTTTTTTTCTTCATCCATCTACTCACAATATTGCATAATGACAAAGAAAAAACAGAAATCACATTTACATAACAATTCAGACCCTTTACTCAGTAATTTCTTGAAGCACCTTTGGCAGCGATTACGGCTTCGAATCTTCTTGAGTATGACACTACAAGCGTGGCACACCTGTATTTGGGGACTATTTCACATTCTCTGTAGATCCTCTCAAGCTCTGTCAGGTTGGATGGGGAGTATTGCTGTACAGCTATGTTCAGGTTTCTCCAGAGATGTTAGATCAGGTTCAAGTCTGGGCTCTGGCTGGGCCCCTCAAGGACATTCAGAGACTTGTCCCGAAAACACTCCTGTATTGTCTTGGCTGTGTGCTTAGGGTCGTTGTCCTGTTGGAAGGCGAACCTTCGCCCCAGTCTGAGGTCCTGAGCGCTTTTGGAGCAGGTTTTCATCAAGGATCTACCTGTAATTTGCTCTGTTCATCTTTGTCTCTATCCTGACTAGTCTCCTAGTCCCTGCCGCTGAAAAACATCCCCACAGCATGATGCTGCCACCACCATGCTTCACCGTAGGGATGGTGCCAGGTTTCCTCCAGACGTGATGCTTGGCATTCAGGCCAAAGAGTTCAATCTTGGTTTCATCAGACCAGACAATCTTGTTTCTCATGGTCAGTCTTTAGGTGCCTTTTGGCAAACTCCAAGCGGGCTGTCACGTGCCTTTTACTGAGGAGTGGCTTCCGTCTGGTCACTCTACCATAAAAGCCTGGTTAGTGGAGTGCTGCAAAAATGATTGTCCTTCTGGAAGGTTCTCCCAGAGGAACTCTAGAGCTCTGTCAGAGTGACCAAGGTCCTTCTCCCCCAAATGCTCAGTTTGGCAGGGTGGACAGCTCTAGGAAGAGTCTTGGTGGTTCCAAACATCTTCCATTTAAGAATGATGGAGGCTACTGTGTTCTTGGGGACCTTCAATGCTGCAGACCTTTTTTGGTAACCTTACCCAGATCTGTGCTTCAACACAATCCTGTCTCAGAGCTCTACAGACAATTCCTTCAACCTCATGGATTGTTTTTTGCTCTGACTCTGTGGGACCTTATATAGACAGGTGTGTGCCTTTCCAAATCATGTCCAATCAATTGAATTTACCACAGGTGGACTCCAATCAAGTTGTAGAAACATCTCAAGCATGATCAATGGAAACGGGATGCACCTGAGCACAATTTCGAGTCTGGTAGCAAAGGGTTTGAATACTTATGTAAATAAGGGATTTCTGTTTTTATGTTTAATACGTTTGCAAAAAAAATGTTTTTTCGCTTTGTCATTATGGGGTATTGTGTGTAGATTGCTGAGCATTTTAATTTATTGAATACATTTTAGAATAAGGCTGTAAAATAACCAAATGTGGAAAAAGTCGAGGTCTTTCCGAATGCACTGTACACATCCATACATTTTTTAAACTGATATCGTGTTGTGTGACTTGTGGGCTTCCTAGAGCAAAACTGGTATGTTCGTGAGAATCTTACATAGATGTGTCATATTAGTATTTAGTCCAAACTGTTGGGGATGCTGCAGACAGAAGTTGGCAGACAGGCGAAACCAACTTTAGTTATATTAGCCAAACCGTTCGTACACTACAGAAGTTTGCGTGAGAAGACTGATCTCCTGGTCTGACAAAAACCATTTGTAGCTCTGCGACCTTCCACCACAGATGTGGAAGGCAGATATCGGCGGATGTAATGGATTGAGATGCAGCCCATGCAAAAAAAAAACTCTAAAATAGACAGATTTTGATGAGGATTTTTTTATTATGCTAATTTGATTTCCGCTGAGTCGATGATTTCCGTGGAGTCGATGTCCGGGGCACGGACATCGACTCCAGGGTGTTTTAACAACCTTTCAGTGCCAATACACAAAGTGTACACACACACACTAGAAAACTTGATGTATCAGTGTCAGACAGATGTATGTAGTTTTACCCCCCACTCTGTTTGGCTGGTCTGGGTGTTATTGGGTTTCCAGGGTGATGGAGCGGGGAGGTAAGCTGCAGCATTGTGAACAGGATAGTTCAAGAGACTGGCACCCAGCTGGTTATGCAACTGTAAGTGGCAGGGGGTTCAATATTGATAACGGATGCTTTAACCTTGGCTGGGTACCAGGCTATCAGCAAGGCTGCAGGGAGGAGGAGGATCATGGGATAGTGTGTGTGTGGGGGGGGGGGGGGGGGTGTAGTGTGTTTTGTAAAAAATAAATAATACAAAAACTGAGATATATTGTATGCAAACAAATAAGAATGATATTTTTTACTAGTACAATTGCTCAGTGAAATACATTTAGTCTAATAAGTAAAAAATTTTAAAAAATAATCTAAAGATAGGGGTCCAAATGAATGGCATCCCTGTTTTGAATACTCTGGCACCCTCCCCTTGTGACCATATTGGCACTGAGCCTTTTTCTAAATGTTTTATGAGACTGGAGAACACATTGGGAGGGATTTCAGACCTAATAATTTTAGACCATTCCAGATCCTTGATATCCTTCGTCTGCGCTTGTGGACTGCCCTCTTCAATTCAAACCACAGGTTTTCACTGGGGTTCAAGAACGCTGACTGACGTAGATTTTTGTGGTCAATTAACCATTGATTTTGGGATTTTCATGTGTGCTTGTGGTTATGGTCTTGCTGGAAGATCCAGAACCAGCAAAGAAGATATTGCAACCAGGTTTTTGTCTGCAATATCCTGGTACTGGGGAAAGTTAATGATGCCATTGACCTTAAAACCTCTTTGGGATAGGGGGCAGCATTTTCACTTTTGGATAAATAGCGTGCCCAATTTCAACTTCCTGCTACTCATGCCAAGATTATAAGATATGCATATTATTAGTAGATTTGGATAGAAAACACTCTGAAGTTTCTAAAACTACTTGAATCATGTCTGTGAGTATAACAGAACTTATGTAGCAGGCAAAACCCAGAGGACAAACCATTCAGATTTCTTTCTTTTTTTTTAGGTCACTGTCTATTCAATGAGTTCTCATTGGGAAACGGCACTTGTTTGCAGTTCCTACCGCTTGCACTGGATGTCACCAAATCAAATCAAATCAAATTTATTTATATAGCCCTTCGTACATCAGCTGATATCTCAAAGTGCTGTACAGAAACCCAGCCTAAAACCCCAAACAGCAAACAATGCAGGTGTAAAAGCACGGTGGCTAGGAAAAACTCCCTAGAAAGGCCAAAACCTAGGAAGAAACCTAGAGAGGAACCAGGCTATGTGGGGTGGCCAGTCCTCTTCTGGCTGTGCCGGGTAGAGATTATAACAGAACATGACCAAGATGTTCAAATGTTCATAAATGACCAGCATGGTCGAATAATAATAAGGCAGAACAGTTGAAACTGGAGCAGCAGCACAGTCAGGTGGACTGGGGACAGCAAGGAGTCATCATGTCAGGTAGTCCTGGGGCACGGTCCTAGGGCTCAGGTCCTCCGAGAGAGAGAAAGAAAGAGAGAATTAGAGAGAGCATATGTGGGGTGGCCAGTCCTCTTCTGGCTGTGCCGGGTGGAGATTATAACAGAACGTGGCCAAGATGTTCAAATGTTCATAAATGACCAGCATGGTTGAATAATAGTAAGGCAGAACAGTTGAAACTGGAGCAGCAGCATGGCCAGGTGGACTGGGGACAGCAAGGAGTCATCATGTCAGGTAGTCCTGGGGCATGGTCCTAGGGCTCAGGTCCTCCGAGAGAGAGAAAGAAAGAGAGAAGGAGAGAATTAGAGAACGCACACTTAGATTCACACAGGACACCGAATAGGACAGGAGAAGTACTCCAGATATAACAAACTGACCCTAGCCCCCCGACACATAAACTAATGCAGCATAAATACTGGAGGCTGAGACAGGAGGGGTCAGGAGACACTGTGGCCCCATCCGAGGACACCCCCGGACAGGGCCAAACAGGAAGGATATAACCCCACCCACTTTGCCAAAGCACAGCCCCCACACCACTAGAGGGATATCTTCAACCACCAACTTACCATCCTGAGACAAGGCCGAGTATAGCCCACAAAGATCTCCGCCACAGCTCAACCCAAGGGGCGCCAACCCAGACAGGCCGACCACAACAGTGAATCAACCCACCCAGGTGACGCACCCCCAGGGACGGCATGAGAGAGCCCCAGTAAGCCAGTGACTCAGCCCCGTAACAGGGTAGAGGCAGAGAATCCCAGTGGAAAAGGGGAATCGGCCAGGCAGAGACAGCAAGGGCGGTTCGTTGCTCCAGAGCCTTTCCGTTCACCTTCCCACTCCTGGGCCAGACTACACTCAATCATATGACCCACTGAAGAGATGAGTCTTCAGTAAAGACTTAAAGGTTGAGACCGAGTTTGCGTCTCTGACATGGGTAGGCAGACCGTTCCATAAAAATGGAGCTCTATAGGAGAAAGCCCTGCCTCCAGCTGTTTGCTTAGAAATTCTAGGGACAATTAGGAGGCCTGCGTCTTGTGACCGTAGCGTACGTGTAGGTATGTACGGCAGGACCAAATCAGAGAGATAGGTAGGAGCAAGCCCATGTAATGCTTTGTAGGTTAGCAGTAAAACCTTGAAATCAGCCCTTGCTTTGACAGGAAGCCAGTGTAGAGAGGCTAGCACTGGAGTAATATGATCAAATTTTTTGGTTCTAGTCAGGATTCTAGCAGCCGTATTCAGCACTAACTGAAGTTTATTTAGTGCTTTATCCGGGTAGCCGGAAAATAGAGCATTGCAGTAGTCTAACCTAGAAGTGACAAAAGCATGGATTAATTTTTCTGCATCATTTTTGGACAGAAAGTTTCTGATTTTTGCAATGTTACGTAGATGGAAAAAAGCTGTCCTCGAAATGGTCTTGATATGTTCTTCAAAAGAGAGATCAGGGTCCAGAGTAACGCCGAGGTCCTTCACAGTTTTATTTGAGACGACTGTACAACCATTAAGATTAATTGTCAGATTCAACAGAAGATCTCTTTGTTTCTTGGGACCTAGAACAAGCATCTCTGTTTTGTCCGAGTTTAATAGTAGAAAGTTTGCAGCCATCCACTTCCTTATGTCTGAAACACATGCTTCTAGCGAGGGCAATTTTGGGGCTTCACCATGTTTCATTGAAATGTACAGCTGTGTGTCATCCGCATAGCAGTGAAAGTTTACATTATGTTTTCGAATAACATCCCCAAGAGGTAAAATATATAGTGAAAACAATAGTGGTCCTAAAACAGAACCTTGAGGAACACCGAAATTTACAGTTGATTTGTCAGAGGACAAACCATTCACAGAGACAAACTGATATCTTTCCGACAGATAAGATCTAAACCAGGCCAGAACATGTCCGTGTAGACCAATTTGGGTTTCCAATCTCTCCAAAAGAATGTGGTGATCGATGGTATCAAAAGCAGCACTAAGGTCTAGGAGCACGAGGACAGATGCAGAGCCTCGGTCCGTTGCCATTAAAATGTCATTTACCACCTTCACAAGTGCCGTCTCAGTGCTATGATGGGGTCTAAAACCAGACTGAAGCATTTCGTATACATTGTTTGTCTTCAGGAAGGCAGTGAGTTGCTGCGCAACAGCCTTCTCTAAAATTTTGAGAGGAATGGAAGATTCGATATAGGCCGATAGTTTTTATATTTTCTGGGTCAAGGTTTGGCTTTTTCAAGAGAGGCTTTATTACTGCCACTTTTAGTGAGTTTGGTACACATCCAGTGGATAGAGAGCCGTTTATTATGTTCAACATAGGAGGGCCAAGCACAGGAAGCAGCTCTTTCAGTAGTTTAGTTGGAATAGGGTCCAGTATGCAGCTTGAAGGTTTAGAGGCCATGATTATTTTCATCATTGTGTCAAGAGATATAGTACTAAAAGACTTGAGCGTCTCTCTTGATCCTAGGTCCTGGCAGAGTTGTGCAGACTCAGGACAACTGAGGTTTGGAGGAATACGCAGGTTTAAAGAGGAGTCCGTAATTTGCTTTCTAATAATCATAATCTTTTCCTCAAAGAAGTTCATGAATTTATCACTGCTAAAGTGAAAGTCATCCTCTCTTGGGGAATGCTGCTTTTTAGTTAGCTTTGCGACAGTATCAAAAAGGAATTTCGGATTGTTCTTATTTTCCTCAATTAAGTTAGAAAAATAGGATGATCGAGCAGCAGTAAGGGCTTTGGAATTTGGTTGAGGTTATTCCTTTGTGCAATGAATAAGTACAGCCATCTTGGAACAGGGTAACGTTATGTGTACTGTTTGAGATTTGCGCAAGACTTGAAAAGTAGCATTAGTTTGTATTGAAAACAGATAGACCCGTCTTCAATTTGATCAATTTTTAACGTTTAAAAATACCTAAAGTTGTATTACAAAAGTAGTTTGAAATGTTTTGGCAAAGTTTACAGGTAACTTTTGAGATATTTTGTAGTGACGTTGCGCAAATTGGAAGTTGTTTTTTTCTGGATCAAACGCGCCAAATAAATTTACATTTTGGATACATATCGACGGAATTAATCGAACAAAAGGACCATTTGTGATGTTTATGGGATATATTGGAGTGCCAACAAAAGAAGCTCATCAAAGGGAAGGCATGATTTATATTTTATTTCTGCGTTTTGTGTGGTGCCTGCAGGGTTGAAATATGCTATTCTCTCTTTGTTAACTGTTGTGCTATCATCAGATAAAATAGCTTCTTATGCTTTCGCCGAAAAGCCTTTTTGAAATCTGACATGTTGGCTGGATTCACAACGAGTGTATTTTTAATATGGTATCTTACATGTGTGAATTAATGAAAGTTTGAATTTTATAGTATTTTATTTGAATCTGGCACTCTGCATTTTCAATGGCAATTGGCCAAGTGGGACATTTGCGTCCCCCCTATCCCAGAGAGGTTTTAACAAAGGCCCCAGAACCAGAGGAAGCAAAATAGCCACATAACATAACATCAAAGATATTTTACAGTAAGTATTAAGTACTTTTCTGCATCGTTCTTTTGACTCCAAACCCACCACTGGTGTGCGAGGCCAAAGAGCTCTATGTCCTCCAACCTTAGCACCGGTTCTAAACCAAATGCCAGTAGCCCTTTCCTGCAGATAAATGACCTAGTGGCCTCATTGCTGGATAAGTATTAATACTTTTAATAATTTCATAAATAATAAACATTATTTCAAAAACCTGCCTAAAATCCAAAGTTTCTATGTCAAAAGTGTTGTTATATTTCAGTCTTCTATGATGTGTGTGTATGTACTGTAAAGTGCAATATAGGGATGCAAACTACAAATGGAATACATTTCAACTCTGTCTGACATGGTACAGCCCACAATCATGTTTGTGAGGTGTATACTTTTATTTGAAAATAGATTGGCTTAAGACTACCAAGAAACACTGTGTGACCCTGGCCCACTGCAGTCAAATTAAGCAAACTCCAGGTATTCACATTTGTTGCATGACATGAAAATAATACTCTTTTGACCATGCACACCAGTGGTGGGTTATAATAATTTTGGAGGTGACAGTATGCATGTGTCGGGACTTGGCTTTCATTCATGTGAATGTTATTTATCTGATCAACCTAAATATGTTTAATTGTTACCCGATTTTGGAGGTGACAGTATGCATGTGTCGGGACTTGGCTTTCATTCATGTGAATGTTATTTATCTGATCAACCTAAATATGTTTAATTGTTACCCGATTTTAAATTAATCATGTAACAATGAACTCATTAGGATGTGGGGCACCACGAGAGCGGTTCTTTACAGAGTTATCATCTCCCTAATTAAACTCTAAACGTCTTTCCCTATTCAACTTGTTAATCGTAACCTCGTATCATGTCATTCTGAACAGTCGTAACCTCCTTGCATCTGCGAAATCCAGAGCCTTACTTTTGATTCAGCACAAATAGGTTTAATAATTTATTTACTAGCTAACTAAATGGTGACCCAGGATAAACATACACACTTAATACATTATAAACAGGTCCCTAGAGGACTGACAGCAATATTGCTGCTTGTTACAAAAGACATGGAGGGCGAGTTAGAGAGAGGGACAGAGACACTTAGTGTTGGTACATTTAGAAACACTCTCAGTTATAGCACTCCTATACTTTACAAACAAACTGCCACCCGCTTAGAGTAAGAAATCATGAATGTATTTATGTGAAAATCCTTGGTTTCCCTCGGTGGACATGGCCTTCTTGGAAAGGGGGTTGGGCCTTTTCGCAGAATGCTTGTAAGGCTCTGTTTGTCCAAAAGGGATTTCTCTGTTGTTCCCCTAACCAGTCGTCCAGTATCCGGTGACTTGGAAGTTTATTCTCCTTCCATTCACTCTGGAAGATGCTTCTTTGAAGATAGGCTAGCCAGCCGTGTCGATGGTTCCCCAGTGGGGTGATGAGAGTAGCGTTCTACAGTGGTTTGAGAAGAATAGTAGAATGGTTCCACTTTAATTCACTTTTCTAGATACTTTACTTAGGACAGCTAACCAGCCGTACCAGTGATTGTCCAGGAGGTGACTTTATCGTCTCTACCTCGTGCTGCGATTCCTATTTCAAACCACTTTAAACGTGAGCTGCAGCTCTACGTCTCTCTAGTCTAATATGTTAATCCTTAACCAATAATTGGATACAGATCATTCAAAAGGAGTGGTTCCGTCAGGCTGACACTCTCTGACCTCACTGAAGGTGGCGGTGACAACTTATTGTGGACAGTTATAGAAACAATTTCCTCTTACAGTTTCTAAAATCACATCTCTCTCTTAACAAAAATACTTTCATCGTTGTTCATGTAGCATGCACAACGCAGAGGATGGAAACTTCGTACATATAGTGTGTGTGCTTTTCAAGTTACAGTAGTTCCTTTAACATTTTTAATATGTCACAAAATAACACTCAAAACGACATTAGTGTTCTTTTAGGTCGCATCTGACCCCATGTTCTATGTTAGAAATATTCTTCCAGTAGTTGCTTTTGAAAGTGTTAGTTTCGGCAGGAAAGTATTTTTAAAACAAAGCACAGTGTGAATTTGGAGAGGGATGTCTGAATGTTCTGTCCTTGATTTACAGGGCGGTGAGAGGGGCTCTGGTTGAAGTTATTTATTGCAAAGCTGATCTGACCAATTTGGATCCTCACAGGACAGTCATGAACATACTGTGCGCATGCCAGCCCGTGCACGGGTGCGTGTGTACATGTGCCAGTTTGCGTGCTATATGCATGTGTATGTGCAAAGTGACAGACCATTTGAGTAGCACCAGTGTTTTTGCTGAGTGCTGACCCTAGCCTGCTCTGCTGTACAATCCCATCTGTGGTCCTGTATGGCTCAGCTGGTAGAGCATTGTGCTTGCAAAGCCAGGATTGTGGCTTCAATTCCCAGGGCCACCTATATGTAAAAATGTATCCACACGTGACTGTAAGTTGCTTTGGATAAAAACGTCTGCTAAATAGCTATTATTATTATATTATTTGTAGATGTTGAGTCTGTAGAAACAGTAGGTAGTGTCAGTGGGGTGAGAGGGATTCTAGTTTTAGGCTAATTACCTCTGGACCTTTGTTTTGTCAAGGCCGTAGGAGGACATCATATGGAGACAGGATAATCGTTCACATGTAAACAGATACACATGTATGTACAAAGAGCAACAATGCATGTAATGCATGCCTATCTGACTTTGTACTGAACATCAATGGTGATAATCTAACAGCCTCAAAAACATACACACACACACTTTCATTGACACACACAAACACACTTTCTCTTTTACAGAGACACATGCACGCATATACAATGGTTGATGGTAATGTGTTCTGATAGCCTTTCAGTCAGTACTCTCGGTACAACGCAACTATGGGGAGTCGCACTCTCGCAACTTCGACTGAAGAACTAAAATCCTGCCTGACAAGGCCAATGAAATCTGCACCTTGCTGGAAGCTTCACCTTCCACAGGTGACAAGCCTAAGGCTCGGATTCATTCCTTCAATTCAGTACCGCTACTAAAAACTGGAACAAGAGTCTTACTAACATTGGAAACAACATTGGGTGTGGATGCGGTGGAAACATGTGAATCTAAGCAAGTGCAATGTGACTTTTTCCACATTTTGTTGTCAAAGCATGAATTTAAAATGGATTAAATTGAGAATTGTTTTCATTGGCCTACACAACACCTCATAATGTCAAAGTGGAATTATGTTCTTAGAAATGTTTTCAAATGAAAAGCTGAAATGTCTTGAGTCAATAAATATTCAACACCTTTGTTATGGCAAGCTTAAATAAGTTCAAGAATGAAAATGTGCCTAATTGTGACTATGGGGCAGTATTTTCATTTTTGGAAAAAAAACGTTCCCGTAGTAAAAGGGATATTTTGTCAGAACAAGATGCTAGAATATGCATATAATTGACAGCTTAGGATAGAAAACACTCTAAAGTTTCCAAAACTGTAAAAAAAAATATTGTCTGTGAGTATAACAGAACTGATGTTACAGGCGAAAGCCTGAGAAAAATCCAATCCCGGAAGTGCCTCATGTTTTGAAAGCGCTGCGTTCCACTGCGTCCCTATTGAGCAGTGAATGGGCTATCAACCAGATTACTCTTTCTCAGTATTCGCGAAGGTGTCTTCAGCATTGTGACGTAGTTTTACGCATTTATGTTGAAGAATACCCGTAGGCGGCTACATTGCGCAAGTGGTCACCTGATGCTCCCAGAGAGATTCTCACGTAAAATACAGAGGTAGCCATTACTCCAATCGGTCCTACTGAAAAACGAATTGTCCCGATGGATATATTTTCTAATAGATATTTGAAAAACACCTTGAGGATTGATTATAAACAACTTTTGCCATGTTTCTGTCGATATTATGGAGCTAATTTGGAATATTTTTCGCAGTTTTTTGTGACTGCAATTTCCGTGCGAAATCCTAAAGGTGAAGAACAAACGGAACTATTTTGCCTACAAAAATAATATTTTGGGAAAAAAGGAACATTTGCTATCTAACTGGGAGTCTCATGAGTGAAAACATCCAAAGCTCATCAAAGGTAAACAATTTAATTTGATTGCTTTTCTGATTTCCGTGACCAAGTTACCTGCTGCTAGCTGGACAAAATGTTATGCTAGGCTATCGATAAACTTACACAAATGCTTGTCTAGCTTTGGCTGTAAAGCATATTTTGAAAATCTGAGATGACAGGGTGATTAACAAAAGGCTAAGCTGTGTCAGCTGTGTCAGTTGTGATTTTCATGAATAGGAATATTTTCTAGGAATATGTATGTCTGTTGCGTTATGCTAATTAGTGTCAGTCGATGATTACGCTCCCTCATGCGGGATGGGGAGTCACTAGAGGTTTTAACAAGTTACAAAATAAGTTGCATGGATTCATTCTGTGTGCAATAATAGTGCTTAACATAATTTGTGAATGACAACTTCATCAATGTACCCCACACATACAATTATCTTTAAGGTCCTTTAGTCAAGCAGTGCATTTCAAAGACAGATTCAACCACAAAGATCAGGAAGGTTTTTCAATGCCTCACAAAGAAGGGCACCTATTGGAAGATGGGTCAAAATGTAAAAGCAGACATTGAATATTCCTTTGAGCATGAAGTTACTATTACACCTTGGATGGTGTATCAAAACACCCAGTCACTACAAAGACACAGGAGTCCTTCCTAACTCAGTTATCGGAGAGGAAGGACACCGCTCAGGGATTTTCACAATGGTGATTTGAAAACAGTGAGTTTAATAGCTGTGACGGGAGAAAACTGAGGATGGATCAACAACATAGTAGTTACTCTATAATACTAACCTAATTGACAGAGTGAAAAGAAGGAAGAATGTACAGAATAAAACATATTCCAAAACATGCATCCTGCATGGCACTAAAGCAATACTGCAAAACAGGTGGCAAAGCAATTCACTTTTTGTCTTGAATACAAAGTGTTATGTTTGTGGCAAATCCAATACAACACATTACTGAGTACCATTCTCCATATTTTCAAGCATATTTGTGTCACACCCTGATCTGTTTCACCTGTCTTTGTGCTTGTCTCCACCCCCCTCCAGGTGTGGCCCATGTTCCCCATTATCTCCAGTGTATTTATACCTGTGTTCTCGATTTCTGTTGCCAGTTTTTGTTTCACGCCTACCAGTGTTTTTTCCCTTGCTCCTGTCAATCTCTTGTTCCTGTTTCTAGTTTCCCCGGTTTTGACCATTCTGCCTGCCCTGACTCTGAGCCTCCCTGTCGTTCTCTACCTTGTCACATCACCCTGGATTACTGACCTCTGCCTGCCCTGACCCTGAGCCTGCCTGCCGTTCTGTACCTTTCGGACTCTATTCTGGATTTCTGAACTCTGCCTGCCCTTGACTTGTCGTTTACCTGCCCCTTTTTTTTGTAATAAATTTTTGTTACTTCGAAACAGACTGCATCTGGGTCTTCTCCTGAGCCTTGATAGTACGAACTTGCACTGAAGGACCCAGTAGACTCAGATCAGCTCCGAAAAGCTGTCTCCTCCCAAGGCGCCACAAGGAGTTGCTTCATGGTCTCATGGAAGGGTTCCAGACCTTGGCCGAACACCATGACCGCGCGTTGAACACATTGCTGGAGCAATTCCCCGGGTTGTCTGTCAGGCAGCCTACCACAACAGTAACCTCCCAGCGACCCAGCTGTTAGCAGCGCGGCCTCCCCGGTTCCCCGAGAAACCCACTTATCTCCTCTTGAATGCTTTGCTGGAGAGTCGTGCACCTGTCGTGCGTTTCTTATGCAGTATTCTCTCGTCAACGAGTTGCAGCCCTCCTCCTTTGGACAGCTTGAAGATAGCTTACCTCATCACACTGATATCCGGGAGGGCTCTCGCCTGGGCTAGGGCCGTGTGGGAACAACAGTCAGCCGTATAATTCAGTCTGGAGGACAGGCTGCCTGGAAGTTGCTTCGGCAAGACTCCTGCAGTGTGGCAGACTGTACGGTGGATTTCTACACGTTGGCAGATGAGAGTGCCTGGAACCCGGAATCGCTGTTCGACACATACCTGCACAGATTTTCGAAGGAAGTTAAGGATGAGCTAGCAGCCCGGGAACTACCAACGGATCTCGACTCGCTCATTGCCTTGACAATCTGTATCAACAGGCGGCTACGGAAATGTAGGAAGGAGAGGAGGTCCGATTCCAATCGCCCGCTAAAGGATTCCACCTCGCCTCCGAGGCGTCCCGGAAGTCCCCGACGTCTCCGTAGCCGAGAGGACCCAAGACTACCAGAGTTCCCCCGAGAGTCTCCGAAGTCTGCCAATTCACCACTTCCCGAGCCAATGCAACTAGGCAGAGCTAGGCTGTCCCCATCTGAACGTCTACACTGGCTTCACACGAAAAGTTGTATGTGTTGTGGGACTACTGGTAATTTCATGTCCTCCTGTCCACTAAAAGACTAGTTTCACCGGTGGGGGCGAGTACTCTTTTAGGCCATACGGAGAACGTTTCCTCTCCCCTTACTCGCACCCCTTTCCATGCCATTCTGCTGTGAGGGAACCAGTACAAATCTCTCCGGGTACTCATTGACTCTGCGGCCGATTTAGAGTTTTATGGACACTACCCTGGCGTCCGAGCTGGGCATCGCCACTCAGCCCCTTTCCATTTCCATGGATGTTAGTGCATGTTAGACACCTACGAGTGTCAGGGAACCACAGCGAGGCAATCCATGCTAATTAAGTCTCCTCAGGCTATGTGGTATTGGGATTCTCTTGGCCCGTTCCGCCACACCCATTACTTGAAGTCAGCGCAGCCTGCCCCGGGATGTCATCCTGTGGGTTCGGATGTTGCCCCGGACCTCTCCGCCATTCCCGCGGAGTACCAGGACCTCTGGGAGGTTTTCAATAAGGCCCGGGCCACTTCACTTCCTCTGCACCCACCCAATGACTGCGGGATCGACATTCCCCCAGGCACCACATTGCCCCGGGGATGACTGTACTCCCTGTCAGGTCTGGAGACCAAGGCTATGGAGAACTACATCGAGGACTCCCTAGCTGCAGGGCGTATCTGTCCTTCTGCCTCCCACCAGGTGCAGGGTTCCTCTTTGTGGAGAAAACCATGCACCTGTGCATCAATTACTGGGGCCTCAATGACATCATGGTGAAGAACCGCTACCTACTACCACTCATCGCCTCGACCTTCGAGCCGCTCCAGGGTGCCACTGTTTTCTCCAAATTGGACCTGCGGAAGGACTACCACCTGGTGCGGATACGAGAAGGGGACGAGCGGAAGACTGCCTTCAGCACGGCCAGCGGTCACTACAAATATCATGCAATTTGGCCTTACCAACACCCCAGCTGTGTTCCAGGCCCTGGTTAATGATGTTCTCCGTGACATGTTGAACTGGTTCATTTTTGTCTACCTCGACGACATCCTCGTTTTCTCCCACTAAGACCAAGAACACGTGCTACATGACTGATAGGTCCTCTAGCGCCTCCTGGATAACCAGCTTTTTGTGAAAATGGATAAATGCAAATCCTGGCAAGGTGAGAGTGGTGGTGGACTGGTCCCATCCTATGTCCAGAGTGCGCAGGCAATGTTTCCTGGGATTTGCCAACTTTTATCTGGGGTTACAGCACCATGACTTCCCCCCTGTCTGCACTCGCCTCTCCCAAGGTTAGGTTCACGTGGTCCCCAACTGCTGACTAGGCGTTCCGGGACCTCAAGCATCGCCTCACCATAGCTCCCATATTGGTCCGTCCTGTCAGTTCGGGGTGGAGGCCGATGCTTCGAATGTCAGAGTGGGGGTTGTCCTGTCCCAGCTTTCTGCCCTGGACCTCGAGTTACATCCCTGCGTCGCCTTCTCCCATCGCCTTAACGCCACGGAGAGGAACTACGATGTGGGGAATCGTGAGCTTCTCACAGTGAAGATAGGGTTGGAGGAGGGGAGGCACTGGCTGGAGATGACGGAACATCCGTTCATTGTGTGGGCCGAGCACAAGAACATGGAATATCAATTCCAGGCAATCTGCCCTTGAATTGTCATTTTGCCTGCCCCCTGTTCTAGTAATAAACTTTTGTTACTTCGACACTGTCTGCTTCTGGGTCTTACCTAAAAAGTGATAATAACAATGGGGTTGAATATTGACTTTTATTAATTTGTAAATATTTCAAAAAACATGAATGTCCTTCCCTATAACCATGCTGAAAGTTTGTCAATTTGGAAATAACATTGTATCTGGTTAAACACAATTTTCTCGTAGTTTACTAAGGCTTGGTAACAGGCTGATTGGTCAGCTATTTGAGCCAGTAAAAGGGGCTTTACTATTCTTAGGTACCAGAATGACTTTTGCTTCCCTCCAAGCTTGGGGGCACACACTTTCTAATAGGCTTAAATTGAAAATATGGCAAATAGGAGTAGCAATATCGTTATTATCCTCTGTAATTTTCCATCCAAGTTGGCTTGTCACTGTTGATAGACAACAATCTTTTTTGTCACCTCTTACACTCTTACTTTACGGAATTCAAAATTACAATGCTTGTCTTTCATAATTTGTGACCCGTTTCAGGAAACTAGGTCGCAGGTCACTACTTCACAGGAACTGTTTGAACGTTAACTTTTCTTTTGAATCAAAATGGGTTTTTGGGCAGAAATGTCTTCGAACATGTGAACTTTCATGTGCCTTAATAACAAATGTGTATGTCATCTGTAAATATGAATAAAAAATGTAAATTACCAGCCTGGTTGGTTAAGCCACAGAAAAAGTTAGCAACCTTCCCGCTATCCATGATTGACTGAGATCATGAGTGGGCTGGACATGCCAAGAAGTGAGTTTGGATTGGTATGCCATATAGCACACTTCTGTCTATTTGAGCTAGTCAGTATGTGTAGGTAATCCTGTCTTACGTGACTTCTTTTTCAATGTATCGCATTGTAAAACTTAGCCAAAGACTCCCCTATGCAAGTACCCATTTCAATAGAATGTCACTGAAACAATTGTTTCAGAGCACTCTGGTCTGTGTGCCAGAGCACAGAATAACTGATGAATTTACAAACGCTAAACACCGGTTAAATATGGCCCGATGTCAGTAAACGTTGGCAAAAAAAGCGTCATTAAATTGTTGTTACAGTGTAACCACAGTTACAGTCACCAACGGTCTGGATAACATGAAAACAGACTAACCAGCTCTGCTAGGGTGAGTAAAATGGTCAGAGTTTGGGTGGGGGCTAAAGCTTAAGATGATTCTGATGGCATTGCACACGGTCAGTGTGACCCAGAGTAACTTGACACAATGGGCCAATCTGTACAAACTAAACGGAAACGACACAGGACGTCTTATTTAATTAAAGGGGTTGCAGCCTGCCATGAAGCTTTCATCCATGTATACTGGTAAGAGTCTAGATACAGTTTCAGATATATGTTTTTAATTTTGTCAAAGTTAAAGTTAAAGCTTACTGTTAGCTAACGTTAGCTAGCTGATGTTAGATGGCTGGCTCACTAGCTAGTATTACATTTATGATCTCTGTGTAGTAATGCTATCTCAGAATGCCATTTCGCATTGCTTGTTATAGCCTAATGTTAACTAGCTAACATTGAACCTATTTGGTTAACTTTAGCTAGCTATGATAATCGCTTTGTACTCCTAGTACTCTATGGATTGGGATAATGGTTCGTTGTTTAGCTAGCGAGCTAGCTACATGTCTAAACAAAAGAACCCAAGTTAAATATTACTGTAAG
>NC_088415.1:57415533-57418033 GCF_034236695.1 Oncorhynchus nerka
CTCAGTATGTGTGTATGATGGTGTGTGTGTGTGTGTGTGAATGCTTGTCTTAGAATGTGTGTATGATGGTGTGTATGTGAGTGCTTATCTCAGTGTGTGTGTGTGTGTGTGTATGATGGTGTGTGTGTGTGTGTGTGTGTGTGTGTGTGTGTGTGTGTGTGTGTGTCTCATTATGTGTGTATGATTGTGTGTGTGAGTGCTTATCTCAGTATGTGTGTAGGATGGTGTGTGTGTGTGTGTGTGTGTGTTTGTGTGTGTGTGTGTGTGTCTCATTATGTGTGTATGATTGTGTGTGTGAGTGCGTATCTCAGTATGTGTGTAGGATGGTGTGTGTGTGTGTGTGTGTGTGTGTGTGTGTGTGAGTGCTTGTCTCAGTATGTGTGCGTGTGTGTGTGCGTGCTTGTCTCATTATGTGTGTATAATGGTGTGTGTGTGTGTGTGTGTGTGTGATGGTGTGTTTATGATGGTGTGTGCTTGTCTCATTATGTGTGTATGATGGTGTGTGTGTGATGGTGTGTGAGTTCTTGTCTCATTATGTGTGTATGATGGTGTGTGTTTGTGTGAGAGTGCTTGTCTCAGTTTGTGTATGATGGCGTGTGTATGATGGTGTGTGTGTGTGTGAGTGCTTGTCTCAGTATGTGTGTATGATGGTGTGTGAGGGCTTGTCTCAGTATGTGTGTATGATGGTGTGTGTGTGTGTGTGTGTGTGTGAGTGTGAGTGCCTGTCTCATTATGTGTGTATGATTGTGTGTGTGTGAGTGCTTGTCTCAGTGTGTGTGTATGTGTGTATGATGGTGTGTGTGTGTGTGTGTGTGTGTGTGTGTGAGTGCTTGTCTCATTATGTGTGTATGATTGTGTGTGTGTGAGTGCTTGTCTCAGTGTGTGTGTATGTGTGTATGATGGTGTGTGTGAGAGTGTGTGTGTGTGTGTGGTGTGTTTATGATGGTGTGTGTGTGTGAGTGATTGTCTCAGTGTGTGTATGATGTTGTGTGTGTGTGTGAGTGCTTCTCTCAGTATGTGTGTATGTGTGAGTGCTTGTCTCAGTGTGTGTGTATGATGCTGTGTGTGTGTGTGTGTGAGTGCTTGTCTCAGAATGTTTATATGATGTTGTGTGTGTGTGTGAATGCTTGTCTCAGTATGTGTGTATGAAGGTGTGTGTGTGTGAATGCTTGTCTCAGTATGTGTGTATGTGTGAGTGCTTGTCTCAGTATGTGTGTATGATGGTGTGTGTGTGTGTGTGTGAATGCTTGTCTTAGAATGTGTGTATGATGGTGTGTATGTGAGTGCTTATCTCAGTGTGTGTGTGTGTGTGTGTATGATGTGTGTGTGTGTGTGTGTTTTTGTGTGTGTGTGTGTGTGTGTGTGAGTGTGAGTGCCTGTCTCATTATGTGTGTATGATTGTGTGTGTGTGAGTGCTTGTCTCAGTGTGTGTGTATGTGTGTATGTGTGTGTGTGTGTGTGTGTGTGTGTGTGTGTGTGTGAGTGTGAGTGCCTGTCTCATTATGTGTGTATGATTGTGTGTGTGTGAGTGCTTGTCTCAGTGTGTGTGTATGTGTGTATGATGGTGTGTGTGTGTGTGTGTGTGTGTGTGTGTGTGTGTGTGTGTGTGTGTGTGTGTGTGAGTGCTTGTCTCATTATGTGTGTATGATGGTGTGTGTGTGTGTGTGTGAGTGTGTGTGTGTGTGTGTGTGTGTGGTGTGTTTATGATGGTGTGTGTGTGTGAGTGATTGTCTCAGTGTGTGTATGATGTTGTGTGTGTGTGAGTGCTTCTCTCAGTATGTGTGTATGTGTGAGTGCTTGTCTCAGTGTGTGTGTATGATTGTGTGTGTATGATGCTGTGTGTGTGTGTGTGTGTGAGTGCTTGTCTCAGAATGTTTATATGATGTTGTGTGTGTGTGTGAATGCTTGTCTCAGTATGTGTGTATGAAGGTGTGTGTGTGTGAATGCTTGTCTCAGTATGTGTGTATGTGTGAGTGCTTGTCTCAGTATGTGTGTATGATGGTGTGTGTGTGTGTGTGTGAATGCTTGTCTTAGAATGTGTATGATGGTGTGTATGTGAGTGCTTATCTCAGTGTGTGTGTGTGTGTGTGTGTATGATGGTGTGTGTGTGTGTGTGTGTGTTTGTGTGTGTGTGTGTGTGTGTATGTGTGTGTCTCATTATGTGTGTATGATTGTGTGTGTGAGTGCTTATCTCAGTATGTGTGTAGGATGGTGTGTGTGTGTGTGTGTGTGTGTATGATGGTGTGTGTGTGTGTGTGTGTGTTTGTGTGTGTGTGTGTGTGTGTGTGTGTCTCATTATGTGTGTATGATTGTGTGTGTGAGTGCTTATCTCAGTATGTGTGTATAATGGTGTGTGTGTGTGTGTGTGTGTGTGTGTGTGTGTGTGAGTGCTTGTCTCAGTATGTGTGCGTGTGTGTGTGTGTGTGAGTTCTTGTCTCATTATGTGTGTATGATGGTGTGTGTTTGTGTGAGAGTGCTTGTCTCAGTTTGTGTATGATGG